>NC_056739.1:36636089-36758589 GCF_019279795.1 Protopterus annectens
ATTTATGCTGCTGTTCTGTTGAGCAGAAGCACATTTATTTTTCTCAGATAAATAATTCAAAATACATTAGTGGACTGTATAGACATACATACATACATTATATATACATATATATATATATATATATATGTATATATATATATATATATATATGTATATATATATATATATATATATAGATATATATACACACGCATATATATCTATATATATATATATATATATATACATATATATATATATATCTATACCTATATATATATATATATAGATATATATACATATCTATATAGATATATATCTATACCTATACCTATATCTATATATCTAAATATATATATATATATATATATATATATATATATATATACACACACACACACACACACACACACACACACACCAAACATACACATATGCGCGCACACACACGCAAGTTTTATTTAAAATATACAAATAGTACAGTTTTGTACCTACCATAAATGTAGATGTTCGAGTGTATTCACTGCTGCAGTCATTACACTTGAGTTATCCTGCCGTCAGGCGGTCCCGCAGTCGGCCAGAGTTCCAAAGTCTTGGTCCGGCGTCGGTTGCTGTCGCTTCTTCCCTGACGTCAGTGCGCCAGGGGTATATAAGAGGCATCTGATGCCATTTTCTTCAGTTTTTCTTGCCCCAGATGTCAGGTGCCCCCAAAAGGTAGGCAAAATATATTGCTAATAAAACATACATAAAAAATAAAACAATACCTTCAGTCACAAGCAAATACACCACATAGGTTGTACAGGGGAGAAAGGTATAGATGAGTCCCAGCTAAAAAAGAGGAGATGGAGGGTGGGTAACCTGGACTACAGCAGTGAATACACTCGAGCATCTATATTTATGGTAGGTACAAAACTGTACTATGTTCATCGTGTTTCACTGCTGCAGTCATTACACTTGGGTAGAATCCCAAAGCTGAGGTTGGGTGGCTGGTCTATAAAGGATTCGGTGTGGCTATGAGGCCCTGCAGCACTGCAGTGGCAAAGCCAGCTCTGGATTTAGAGTAAAGAGGCAAGTGGTAGTGCTTGGTAAAGGTGTGCACTGAACTCCAAGTTGCAGCTTCCAAAATATCCTTGGTAGGTACTCCTCTAAGGTAGGCAGTTGAAGTGGCTGTTGCCCTGGTGGAATGAGGCCTAATGTTGCTAGGAACCGTTTTTCCATGCTGTGTGTAGCAGAAACGGATACAGTGTCCTATCCACTTTGAAATGGTCTGTTTCGGAATAGCCTTCCCCTGTGATCCTGCAGCATATGCAACAAACAATTGCTCAGTTTTCCTGAAAGCTTTTGTTTTGTCCAAATAGAAGCATAACCGCCTGCATATGTCCAATGAGTGCAGAAGTTTCTCCCCTTTATTCTGTGGATTTGGATAGAATGTTGGCAAGTGAATAGTTTGGTTAAGAGCCACACTGGATACCACCTTTGGCATAAATGAAGGGTTTGTTCTTAAAGAAACCTTGTCCTGATGAAAAATGATGAAAGGTTCCACTGCCATTAGTGCCTGTAACTCTGAGACTCTTCATGCTGAGGTTATTGCCAGAAGCAGAGCAGTTTTCCATAACACACATTTTAATTCTGCTGAGTTGGCTGGCTCAAAGGGAGGTAAAGTTAGTTTTTCCAAGACAAAGTTGAGGTCCCAAGTTGGTGTTGGTGCTCTCCGGGGCGGTCTTATGTTTTTAGCCCCTCTGAGGTACTGTTTTAATAATGGATGAGAGAAAATAGGAGGATCCGTCATGTAATGAGCTGAGATGGCAGAGGCGTGGATCTTAATAGATGAAAAGGATAGGCCTTTGTCCAGCATCTCAGTTAAGTATTGTAATATCTGAAGAATATTTGGAACAGGAGGGTCAAAGTTTTGAGCCTGGTTCCAGGTGCAGAATCTCTTCCACTTTTCTGAATAGGATTTCCTGGTGCTGGGCCTCCTGGCCTCCAAAATAACATCCATAACAGCTTTAGAGAGAGGCGTTGGTTGCTTGGTTAAGTAATCTGCCATGCAGTCAGGTTTAAGGTTTTGAGCTGGCTGTGCAGGATCTGATTGTTTTGTTGAGTCAGAAGTTGAGGCATTTGAGGTAAAATCCATGGTAGGCCTTAAGCCAAATTCTTTAAGATTGGGTACCAGTGCTGGCGTGGCCAGTTTGGAGCAATCAGGATAATTTTTGGCCTTTCTTGTCTAGCTTTTAGGAGTACCTTTGAAAGGAGAGGCAGTGGTGGGAAGGCATAAACTGTTAGGGTTTTCCAGCTGAACGAGAGAGCATCCACTTTCCATGCTTGTGAGTGGTAAGTCCTTGTGCAGAATTTCTGTAGTTGGCAGTTCAGAGGGGAGGCAAATAGATCTATGTCTGGGCACCCCCATTTTTGTATTATCATGCTGAATACTTGTGGATTTAATTTCCACTCATGAGGATCCATGATGTTTCTGCTTAAATCGTCTGCCAGAGTATTTTTCTTTCCTGGCAAGAATTGTGCTTGCAGATGAACTTGACAGGTCAGTGCTGTGTTCCACAAAGTCATGGCTTGTCTGCAGAGGGGATAGGAATGAGTGCCCCCTTGCTTGTTTATGTACCACATAACTGTGGTGTTGTCCGTCTTTAGTAATAGTTGTCCTGGATGCAGAAGGTCCTTGGAAGCTGTTAGGGCATTTTGTACAGCTAGCATCTCTTTTTGATTGATGTGAAGATGCATTTTGTCTGTGGGCCACTTGCCCTGAATACATTTTCCTGCCATGTGTGCTCCTCAGGCGTAATCCGAAGCATCTGTTGTTAGTGTCTGCCTGGCTGTGGGTAAAGTGAAAGGCTGTCCCTTGTTGTGGTGACATGCCTGTGCCCACCATCAAAACTCCTGTTGTAGGCAGGGAATAAGTGGTATTACTGTTTCCAAACTGTGAGAGTGTTGAGTCCAAACACTTTTTAGGTACCATTGTAATTTCCTCATATGCAGTCTGGCATATGGTATTAGTAGTATGCAGGACACCATGAACTCCAAGGCCTGCAAAATTTTTCTTGCAGGGAGTTGGGTTTTTGTTGCCATCAATTGAAAGTATTGAGTCAGTTGTCTTTGCTTGTCTGACGTGAGATAAGCCATCTGGGCCATTGTATTTAAGCTGGCACCCAGGAATATTATCTCTTGTGAGGGCACTAGTTTTGACTTATTTTTGTTTACTGTGTACCCTAGGCAAATTAGCAATCTTTTTACAAACGCCAGATGCTTTAGAGGAATGTCCTTGCTCTCTGCTTGAAGCAGGCAGTCGTCCAAGTAGAGATATATTTGAATTCCTTTTTGCCTGCAAAATGCAATTACTGGTGCCAGGCATTTTGTGAAGACCCTGGGCGCAGTAGATAAGCCAAAGGGCAGTGCAGAGAATTGGTAATGTATTGAGTCTGCTATAAATCTGAGGTATCTTCTGCAATTTTTTCTGATTGGGACATGCAGGTATGCCTCTTTGAGGTCCAAGGTAACAAGCCAAGCCTTCTTGCCCAGCATGGGCAGAAGCTGCTGTAGTGTTAACATTTTGAATTTTGGAACATCCAGGTAAGTATTTAAACTAGATAGGTCCAGTATGGGTCTCCAGGCTTTGTCCTTTCTGGGGACAAAGAAAAGTCTTGAGTAAAATCCTTGTCCTTGTTCCTGTTGTGGCACTTTCTGAATAGCTCTCATGTCCATGAGGGCTGTAATTTGTTTTCGTGCCTCTGCCCATTGATTTTGTGGCAGGTCTGGCATTCCTTTTGGCCTTGGTAGAGTGTGAAAGTGGAACCTGTAACCTTGAGACACAATATTCAGAACCCATTTGTCTTAGGTTATTATATGCCCAATTTTGTGAAAAAAGTGCTAGTTTTCCCCCTAAGGGAGCGGCCAAAAGGTAAGTGCTTGGCATTTTTAGGGGGAAGTCATTGGGTCTGTTTCCTATAAGGTTGTGACTTGTCTTCTCCTCCTTTTGGGGTTGAAGCACCCCACTGACGTGGTCTGTAAGAGCCTTGGGGCTGAGATCTGCCTCTTGGGCGTCTGTATCTGCCTCTTTGTGGCCTGTCTGACACTGGAAAGGACCAATTTTTTGAAGGCCAATTTCTGCTAAATCGAGGTGGCTGTACCTGTAAGAAATCCTTCACTGTTTGCATAGATTTTGCCTTATCCTCCATTTTTTGATCAGGTAAACCTTGTTCTTTTAACCAAGCATGCCTTCGAATTACAGTTCCTGTTAACTGCAACTCTACAAGAAGCCTCTAAAGAATCAAAACCACATTGCAGAGTATGTTTTCCCACTTGTTCAGCTGCATGCAATAAATCCTATATTTCCTTATAATCAGGACCTTCTGAGCTTGTAAGCATTTTCTGTTTTAACAGGGACATTAAATATTGTTGGTATTTAAGCATGTGGAACTGGCAATTTAAAGCTCTTACTGCTAAAGTTGCAGAAGTGTATACTTTCTTCTCCCATCTGTCCAATGCTCTAGAATCTCTGTCAGAGGGAACTGGATTTTTAGCAGTGGAAGCCTTTACCCCTCTGGGACCCTGGGAAATAGTTTCTGGGTCAGCAGCAGGGTTTTTATAAAGAAATTTGTGAGAGTCAGGGACTCAGTAGTACCTATCTGGCTTGACTGGTGCTGGAGGCAAAGAATCAGGGGTTAAACTGGTTTCGGAGAACACATCATCCACAATATCCAACACAGGTGGAATAGAAAGGGGCCTGTGTTGAGGTAATAAAAGAAAAATCTCTGAGCCTTTTCTTGGATTCTGAATAATCCTGGCTCTCCCAATGGAAATGCTCCCTCATGGTATGCAAAGTTTCCCCAAAAGAGTAATCCTCAAGAGGAGAGGCTGAAGGGATTGATTCCTCAACATCAGAGTCCTCATAGGGGGGTAAAGAGTATCCCTGGTCTGAAGAGGAAACAGAAGAAATGGAAACCTGGTCAGAGGAATCATAGTCTGTATCCTGCCTAGGCCTTTTATCAGGAGGGGGATGGGAACCCCTGATCAGAGTAATTAGGTTTTCAGCCTTTTTGAGCATCTGTTTTTTAGGCATGGAAGCCTGTCCAGGTGAATGCTGTACTTGTTTCTTTGTCTTTAATGGAGTTTTAGACTTAGTTGTTGTTTTGATGGCAATCTGTGAAGGTTTGAAAACACCCTCAGAAGCCGATGCCTGCTCAGCGGCTCCGGACCCATCTGAGGGGTTAATTTCTGTAGGCCCAATACCTTGAGTTTCCAGAGGCCTAGTAATCTCCACATGGGAGTCGGCGGTGGCCTGTGGCTCTGAGGTAGCGGGTGTCAGGGGCTGCGAAAGTGCCTCACTGAGAACCAGCGAGCCGGCGACTGGCCTAGAAGAGGCTTCGTCTGTTTTGGACCTCGAATGCCTGTCCTTATCTTTGTCTTTGCGATTTTTGTGTATTCCGGTTGTCGGTTGTTCTGATGGCATGGTATAATTGAACCTTCGGCCAAAATAATGGCGAGCAAAATCAAACCGATGTTTAATAGTGTGCTTGTTAAATGTAGCACAAAACCGACAACTAGTGATGTCGTGGTCTGGGCCTAGGCATGGAATACAGTAAGAATGAAAATCCTTACGAGATATTTGCTTCCCACAAGAAATGCAATTATTAACTTTTACTGACATCGGTCTGAGGCAAGAAAAAGTTTCCCCAATGGGGTACTTAGCTTTATAAAAGACTTTGGTTCTGAAATTCGACTTCAAAAATCTCAGGAGTCGGCCGACTGGCTCTTGCGAACTGCTTTTGCTTTGGGCACCGCGCAGCAAGAAAGACTGAAGAAAATGGTGTCGGTTGCATCTTATATACTCCTGGCGGACTGACGTCAGGGAAGAAGCGACAGCAACCGATGCCGGACCAAGACTTTGGAACTCTGGCCGACTGAGGGACCGCCTGACGGCAGGATAACCCAAGTGTAATGACTGCAGCAGTGAAACACGATGAACATGTACTCTTTTAAGCACAACAGGCAAAGGCCTACACAACAGATGTCTGTCACGACTGCACAGGGGATAGTGTAAGAATTGGTGAAAATGCAACAGGTACACCAAAAAAGGAAATGGTGGTACATGTAACTCAGTATTTCTTTACTAATATGGCATATAACCGTGTGGAAGATCTGACCAATTTGAAAAGCAGAGGTCAAAAAGCAATTCACTTTATGAAAGCCTGTGACAGAAATAAAGAAAAGCCTGGAACTACAACAGGAAGGTGGTGAAGGTTACTTACAGTGTGCAATGATGGACACAGATGTAAGTAAAGGCACATGTTACAACAGCTTCCTTTATTCCAATATTTTCTGTTTCTGGATTATCTAAAAACAGCACATCATATTCTTTACAAGAAAGTCTCTCTCTCGCACACAAAAGGAGAATAAGCCAGGACACTTTCATCTAAGCAGCACCTCCTAACAAGCAAGCAGTGTTTTGTACAGTGTTCATCAATGCAATTAACACATGTAATGGGAGGATGTAATTTAATTGGACATCAGTGGGTCGATCTGTACACCATACAATCAATAAAACATTACTTGCAATGCTATGCTGAAAGCCTGAACATCGGATAGGTAAATGGTATGTACCAAACTGGGCATCACTGACCTTATTGTAGTACTGCAGGTGTACAGTATGCCACTGTCCGTCACTCACACCCCCAGGGATGTAGGGCGAGACTCTGGTGGTCGACTCTCCTAGACAACAAAATATGACACCTGGGTGAGATACCACCATTCACAGAACAGGCGATGTAAACATGAAAAGCAGCCAGTCGAAACAGTTTAGATTGTAAACTGACAGATGACAAAAACATGTTAATTTATTTTATTTTATTTATATTTGTTTCAAAAGGTAGAGCACTCATCTCCATGGCCTTTTATCAGACTCAGCCCAGGTGTTGCGTCTGCTTAAGTGACTTGCTCAGAGCCACATAGTTACGTAATGGCGGCTGTGAGGAAATCAAATGTCAGACCAGTAGACCACAGGAAACAGCTCGCTAACAGCTCCTTAATCCGCCATGCCTACCGCTACACTCTGCTATACACTATACCCAGTAAACTACTAAAAAACATGAATCCATTAACTAAACAAAAGTCTCTGATAAACATACTGCTCAACTTCAAGGTGTTCACACTCATTGTTATTCATTTTCTTACTGTGAAAGTTGCAGGTGCAAGTGTTTTTTTTTCTTTGCAGGAGCCATCAGGAAGCACCTTTCTGCATAAGACACTTACTTAATCATAGTCACATCATTTCTGAATGAAGACTAACTGAATCAATCTAATAACTATAGAATGAAGCTCGTTAGCTTCTCACAACCTTAAGCTACTATGGTGTTCAGCCATACTTAAAGACAGGTACCTCGACATGTAGGACAGAGGACAGAAGAAAGACAGGTACCTCGATATGTAGGACAGCGGAGCAGAAGAAAGACAGGTACCTCGACATGTAGGACAGCGGAGCAGAAGAAAGACAGGTACCTCGATATGTAGGACAGCGAAGCAGAAGAAAGACAGGTACCTCGATATGTAGAACAAGGGGACAGAAGAAAGACAAATATCTCAATGTGTAGGACAAGGGGACTTTAAACCACAAAGTGCACATTTCTGACAACTTAAGGATAAAATAAGACCATGGACATTCAGGTGGCACACTGGCATGCTAACCACAAAAGCTACCACAGTACAAAGGTGAGACTGGGAAAGAATGCAAAGGCTTACAGGATCATTGAACTAGCAATGGAGCCATCACTTCACAAAATGTTTTGTTCACACAGTGGGCACTGTGATAAGTCCAATGAAGGTCCACTCTTTGAAGGAGACTGTTGACAGGATACTATACCAGTAATACTGCTGCTTGTCCTGACTATGGGTGTGCATACATCACAAAATATAATGTTCCTCCAGGCAAAAAATATGACATTAAAGGTGAAAACTTTGCCTCAGACTCCATACTGAAAAACAATGACAGGGCCCATCAGTGCATAGTTATCATCTGCTAGTGATGGCTTCAGTGCTGTAATCTGAATCTGCAAATTCTACATGACAAGGCTCCTTGTGAAGGATTCAATTCAACAAATGCATACATCTGAAAATAGGACACTGAAAGCAACAGACATTAACAAGGATGGAGTGGAAGAGAACAGAACAACATTCTAATGAACCAGGTGGCAAGTGAAATCAAACATGAATGTGATCCCTATGGGGAATAATAGGAAATGACTCCCTGAAGTTTTTTAATAAATTCTTTCAGCCCATTTCTTTCCCTCTCTCCCTAAATCATCAAGCCTTTATCCTATACTGGCATATTAATTACTGACACCCCCCAGCATCCTAGGACACTGCGAGAGGAAAATGTGGCATGTCAGCAATGGCCAAGATCCCATCAGGGATTAGGATACTTTTTTTTTACGCATGTAACACCAACTCCAGATTTCCAGAAAGCAAGTTACAACGTCTTCAACCACAGACTCAGAGTGATGTTTCCAGCTGAAGTGTATGTGCACTAGCTGTTAGGTTTGTGCCCTCCACACTCCTATGACACAACCATTGTAACTCTGCCCATTACCCCACGGAGCATTTGTGGCAGTAGTCTACTTACATCTTCATCCAGGACATGTGAGCAGGCACTGGTTGATTATTTCTACCCTCTTCTTACGGAACTGCTAACCAAACTAGGTCCCCTGAGGACCAGTCATGGTCCAAACCTCTGCTCCATGTATGCAGCACTGACTCATTGAGATACTGCTTCTCAGAGAAGAGCATCCAAAAGTTTAAATTTGAAGAATCACAAAATCATGTTCGATTTTGGAATTATAAATCCTAAACTGCTACACGAGAACAAATTCATATGTGTGTGTGTGTGTGTGTGTGTGTGTGTGTGTGTGTGTGTGTGTATATATATATTTTTTTTTCCCCTTACCAAGCTGTCAGACAACTTAGTGTTAATGTTATATGGTATAAGATACCCACCTTCTGATGGAAGTACATGACTAAGCGCACAGGAGTTTGGCTACGGGGTACACTCGGACAGTTACTACAGAAGATTACAGCTACGGTTAGAGTCTGGAAGCACACAGGACTCAGGGTATGACATGTTAACAGGCTGATCCATGTAGCTCAGGGTTTGATCTCCTCAGTCTCCATTTGTCCACTGTGTGGCTCTCAGCAAGTGACTTAACCAGATATCGCTCTGGGGCCCGTGTGGGTCACTGCTCTATCCTGGTTAGCAAATACCGAAACATAGGTAAAATCAAAGCTTCAGAGTCACAGTGAAACAATGCTTAAAAGGAAATTAACAATGAGGAAAACGTAATGTTCAGATTTTATTCAACGGTATCTGTTTCCACGTAAACACGTCTTAGAAAGTGAACACAAGAAAAGAAAACAGTGATGCAGCGTTCACGCGATCCGAGTCACTCACCCAGCAAGGCCACACTTTTACACAACTGTTGAGTGCCTGGACCTACACTTGGTCTCAAGTGAGGCACATATGCATGGCTCTTTCTTCATTCTGCCTGTAACTGCATCATAACTGATGTAGCTTCCTTAAAAAAGAAATAGCAGGCGATGTGTGATCTGGGTTACATCTATGCATGCTCAGTGACAGCATACAAGGAAAAGACAAAGCTGTTTGCCTTCATCCAAGAGTGCTACAGCGACATCTGGCTGAATTATAACACTAACATACCCTTCACTGACACATGAAAGCTATGCTTGTAACAAATGTCTACTTTTTTGCACTTATCAGTTAATTGCATGTGTTTCATGTTATCTATTTAAGCTGGTGTTTGTAAAACTGCCTGGATTCTGCTGCATAAACTTAAGGTGAGTACACTATTCCTAATCACACATGCTGTAAGGTGTAAAAAATTATTTTGGTAAACGAAGGAGGAAAGAAATGCAGGCGCACACTGTTGCATGAGGTACCTCCACTACAGATAATGCAGTGTTTTCTTCCACTCACCTGTAAATATAAAAAGACTGACAGATACAAGAGCAAACGACTGCAATGCCTCAGCTGCTGCTGTTTGGGTCTAGGCACAGGAGGGCTTCTTGAAAGATGCCTTGAGCTGACAATGCAACAGTATCGGCACTCAGGTAGGACTAAATATTCCAGTCCATATCAATACTGCATATGCTCCTAGCCAGTCGCAGTCCATGTTTTGTGTATTAAATAGGCATGCAGAAAGGGTGAATCATGTCTCATGTAACTGCACACTTGTATCCATGTCAGGCAGAAAGGGCAAATCATGTCTCATGTAACTGCACACCTGTATCCATGTCAGGCAGAAAGGGCAAATCATGTCTCATGTAACTGCACACCTGTATCCATGTCAGGCAGAAAGGGCAAATCATGTCTCATGTAACTGCACACCTGTATCCATGTCAGGCAGAAAGGGCGAATCATGTCTCATGTAACTGCACACCTGTATCCATGTCATGCAGAAAGGGCGAATCATGTGTCATGTAACTGCACACGTCTATCCATGTCATGCAGAAAGGGTATATCATGTCTCATGTAACTGCACCCGTATCCGTGTCATGCAGAAAGGGCGAATCATGTCTCATGTACACCTGTATCCATGTCAGGCAGAAAGGGCGAATCATGTCTCATGTAACTGCACTCGTATCCATGTCATGCAGAAAGGGCGAATCATGTCTCATGTAGCTGCACACGTCTATCCATGTCAGGCAGAAAGGGCAAATCATGTCTCATGTAACTGCACACGTCTATCCATGTCAGGCAGAAAGGGTGAATCATGTCTCATGTAACTGCACATGTGTATCCATGTCTATGCATGTATGAATAAGTAGACATACAAACTCAGGTGCAACTAGGTGACCCTATGACAAAAGGAAATGGGCAAGTGATTTGAGACAATAAATTGAAGTGGGAGAAGGTTCTGTGAGTGACACAGTACAGCTATGCAAGGACATCTTACGTTAACAAACTCTGAAAAATACAAGAGGAGTGGATGTCTCCAGGGAGAGCATCACAGACGGAAAATAGGAGGTGAATAGGGGGGCCTTGCAGCATGTACAAAGTGCCTATGAAAGAATGATATCAACAACCTAAAGGGGGAGTACTTATCAGTGGCTGAAATCCGCATCTCTAAGGACACAGGAGGGATAGTGTGATAACACAAAGAACAAAGATACAAATGATGCTGGGGATACAATAGAAGCAAGAACCAAACAGGGCAGCAGTTAAACGGGAACAGTAGATTTTAGGGAACAATGAAAAAGGAACTCGAATGATCACGCACAAGACTATATACGCAAATTTGGCCTGAATACTGGGAGACACTTTCCTTCTGTATACAGAAGGCCTCCGATTCGCCATAATGGGCTCTCTGACAGTGTTATATTTCAACCATCAGGAAAAGAGGTACCGTTAACTTGAAATCCGGCATAAACCTGAGACCCTGCATGTATCACTGTAATGACTCTCAATCTAGTCCAAAAGTACCAGAAGTTCTGTTAACTTTATTCAAATACTCAACAGCAACTAGATGGGCAAAAATGATCTTCAGCAAAAAATCTTATTAAAAAAATTCCCATCGATAAGGTGTGGCATCTTACAGTATTTAACCCGGGAATCCCTATCAATGAAACCATCACTCCATGTACAGGACAAGCATACTTGTAATCTAGAGATGACGATCCTGTCGGCTGAGCTACACAATTAGCTATAAGGCTAACAACAGCAGAGTTGCATAACACAAGAAACTGCTTCCAAACAATCATCTGAGGAATTCCCACTTGAACTAGCTATAAACATATCAATCAAAGCAGTCCAATTTAACTACTAGGTACTCTGAAGCTATGTGGGTCAAAGAATATAATTTTACTAACACTGATGGAGGGCATCTGGAAATAACACATAAACAATCACCAATTCAGTAGTACTACCATGCAATTGAAAGACTCTGACAAAGAAGCTAGGAATACTGCAGGAGTG
This sequence comes from Protopterus annectens, assembly GCF_019279795.1. Lineage (NCBI taxonomy): Eukaryota > Metazoa > Chordata > Ceratodontiformes > Protopteridae > Protopterus > Protopterus annectens. The sequence continues at coordinate 36,648,061 of NC_056739.1, forward strand.
GAGGGTGGGATTCCAGAAACAGTCCAGTACCAAGAGTGGTAGAACACGAGAGTGCCAGGGTAGAGTAGTAAAACAAAGAGTGCCAGGGTAGAGTAGTAGAACAAAGAGTGCCAGGGTACAGGAGTAGAACAAAGAGTGCCAGGGTAGAGTAGTAGAACAAAGAGTGCCAGGGTAGAGTAGTAGAACAAAGAGTGCCAGGGTAGAGTAGTAGAACAAAGAGTGCCAGGGTAGAGTAGTAGAACAAAGAGTGCCAGGGTACAGGAGTAGAACAACGAGTGCCGGGGTAGAGTAGTAGAACGAGTGCCAGGGTAGAGTAGTAGAACGAGTGCCAGGGTAGAGTAGTAGAATAATGAGTGCCAGGGTAGAGTAGTAGAACAAAGAGTGCCAGGGTAGAGTAGTAGAACAAAGAGTGCCAGGGTAGAGTAGTAGAAGAAAGAGTGCCAGGGTACAGGAGTAGAACAATGAGTGCCAAGGTAAAGAAATAGAATGAGTGCCAGGGTAGAGGAGTAGCAGAAAGTACAGTTGTGTACACTTACCATAAATGTAGACATTTGAGTGTATTCACTGTTGCAGTCATCACAATTGGGTTATCTGCCTGCAGGTAGCCCTCAGCCGGCCTGAATACCAGAGTCTTTGGATTTTTGCATTGGATGCTGTCTCCTCTTCCATGAAGTCAGATTGTCAGGGGTACAAAACATGTAGCCGATGCCATTGCATCAGTTTTTCTTGCCCCAGATGTCAGGTGCCCCCACAATAGGAAGCAATTATATGGTATGGTGCGCCCCCATCAAAAAGCAAATACACCAGAAAAAATAAATATACTAAACAAGAAGGAAAGGTAGAGCCAAGAGAAGTCAGGGGGCTGGAGGGAGGGTAACCAGGACTGCAGCAGTGAACACACTCGAACATCTACATTTATGGTAAGTGTACACAACTGCACTATGTTCTTCGTGTTTCACTGTTACAGTCATCACATTTGGGTTGATTCCCAAAGCTAAGGAAGGGAGGAGGAAGTTAAAGAGCATTAGGGCCAGCTATTAAGCCCTGCAAGACTGCAGTGGCAAATCCAGCTCTGGATTTAGAAAAGATAGGCATGTTTTAATGCTTGGTGAAGGTATGTACAGAGCTCCAAGTAGCAGCTTCTAGGATGTCCCTGGTAGGGACTCCTCTGAGAAAAGCCGCAGAGGTAGATGCAGCCCTAGTGGAATGTGATCTTATCCCCTGTGGGGTAGGTTTTCCATGGTGCTTGTAGCAGAAATGAATGCAATGGGCTATCCATTTGGAAATGGTTTGCTTTAAAATAGCCTTCCCCTCTGCCCCTGCAGCAAAGCCAACTAGCAGCTGTTCAGATTTTCTGAGAGGCTTAGTCCTGCCCATATAAAATCTAAGTTGTCTGTGCATGTCCAGAGAGTGCAGTATTCATTCCCCTTTGTTTTGTGGATTAGGGAAAAAAGTAGGCAAATGAATGGACCACACTAGACACCACCTTGGACATAAAGGAAGGATTAGTCCTGAGGGAAACCCTGTCCGCATGGGAGATAATGAAGGGTTCCACTGCCATGAGGGCCTGTAATTCACTCTTCTTGCTGAAGTGATGGCTAAAAGTAAGGCTGTTTTCCAAGAAAGGAATTTTAACTCTGCTGTAGCAGCTGGCTCAAAGGGGGGAAAAGTGAGCTCTTCCAATACAAAGTTAAGGTCCCAGGCTGGAGTGGGAGCTCTCCTGGGGGGTCTTAAATTTTTGGCCCCTCTAAGGAATTGTTTTAGCAGGGGGTGAGAGAAGAGGGGTGGCTCGGCTCAGTATTATAATGTGCTGAAACGGCAGAGGCATGAATTTTAATTGATGAGAGGTCCAGGATAGGACGCCAGGAGTTGCCTTTTCTGGGTACCAGAAAACGTCTTGAATAAAACCCTTGTCCTCTTTGTTCTGCTGGGACAGATTGAATAGCCCTGATACTGAGAAGAGAGAGAACCTGCTGTTGGGCCTCCACCTATTGATTTGGGGGTAGGTCTGGCCAACCATTTGGGGTTGGTAGTGTGTGGAAGTGGAATCTGTATCCTTGGGAAACTATGTTGAAAACCCATTTGTCCTGTGTAATGAGTTATCAGTTTTTTGCATGCAGGGTGAGATTTCCTCCTAAGGGAGCAGGTAGTTGAGCAGGGCTTGGAAGGGTTAAGGTTAAGTCATTGTGCCATTTTTCTGTAGGGGGTGGCTTGCTACTCCCTGCTTTGAAGTGGGAGTCCCCCACTGCTTTGGTCTGTGCGTAGCTTGAGACTGTAACCTAGGTGGTCTGCTGTTCCTGGGTTTGGACTGAGAAGGCCTGGAAGAGACTGGAAAGGACCAGTTCTTTGAAGGCCAATGCCTACTGAATCTGGGAGGCTGTACTTGTAGGAAATCTTTAACAGTTTGCATAGATTTAGCTTTTTCCTCCATCCTTTTGAGGACTTCTGCTTTGTTGCCAAAAAAGGCGGTCTTGGTTTAAGGGAGCACCCAGTAATTTAGCTTTAACATGATCTGGCAAGTTTTGTTCCTTAAGCCAAGCATGCCTTCTAAGTACAGACCTAGTGACAGGAGCCCTGCAAGATGCTTCTAAAGCATCAAAACCACATTGCAAAGTATGTTTACCAACTTGTTCTGCAGAATGCATTAAATCCTGTAATTCTTTATGCTCAGCACAGTCAGGAATCAACATTATTTTCTGTTTAAGTAGTCCCATAATATGCTGCTGGTACTTTAACATATGAAACTGGCAATTTAAAACCCTAATGGCCAAAGTAGCAGAAGTGTATACCTTCTTACCCCATCTGTCTAAGGCTCTAGAATCAATATAAGAAAGGGTAGGATTTTTGGCAGCAGTAGCCTTAATGTTTTTGGTCCTTGGGAAATGGTCTCTGGGTCCGCAGAAGGATTCTTGAAGAGGAACTTATGAGAGTCAGGTACTCTGTGGTACCTCTGTCAGGTTTTCTGGGAGCTGGAGGTAAAGTGTCTGGGGTAAGGCTAGATTCGAAGAAAGCATCATCTACAATGTCCAGAACAGGAGGGATAGCTAAAGGCCTGTGTTGAGGCAGGAGTAAGAATTCCCTAAGTCTCTTTTTGGACTCAGAGTAATCCTGGCTTTCCCAGCGGAAATGTTCCCTAAGAGTGTGCAAGGTTTCACCAAAAGAAAAATCTTCTGGAGGGGAAGCAGAGGGAATAGAATCCTCATAAGTAGATAAGGGCAAATCCTGGTAATCAGAAGGAGCAGAAATATCAGATTCCTGATCAGAAGAATCAGAAAGAAATTCAGTTCTAGGTCGCTTAGAAGGGGAAGGCTGGCTTCCCCTAATTAAGGTAATAAGGTCTTTAGCCATTCTAAGCATTTGTTTTTGAGGCATATGGGCCTAAGCTCGCGGTTTGGTCGTCGGTTTTCTAGGCGTAGTGCGAATTTTAGGTCTGAGGGATTCGGAACTTCTGGACGGAAATGATGGCGTCGGTTTAAAATGAATGTCTGTAGGCCTGAATACACCCTCAGAAGCTGGTGGCTGCACAGCGGCTCCGGACCCATCTAAGGTAGAGACATCCGCAGGTTCCATAGTCGAAGAAGCATCTCGCTGCTACCGGACTCCAAATGGGTCTCACTAGAGGCTTGCGAATCTGACGTAGCTGGTATCAGGAGCTGTGAAAGCACCTCACTGAGTACCGGAGGACTGGCGACTAGCTTAACGGAAGCATTGTCAGCAGTTTTTCCTAAGTTATCCTTACGTTTTTTCAGAAGATCGGTAGTCGGATGTACTGAGACCGAGTACGAAAGTAATTGGCTGCAAAAATAGCCCGACGATGAATAGTTCGGGGGTTGAGCATGGCACAAAACCGACAGCAAGGGACCTCATGGTCTGGGCCTAAACAGGGGATGCAGTACAAATGAAAATCTCTATGAGGTATTTGCTTTCCACAGGCAAGACAATTGTTAACTTTTACTGACATCGGCTGGAGCAAGAAAAAGGATCCCCAACGAGGTGCTTATCTTTTTTTGAAGACTTCCGGTCTGAAACTCGAAAACGAAAATTTTAAGAGTCGGCCGACCGGCAATTGCGAACTGCTTCTGCTTTGGGCACCGCACGGCATGAAAGACTGATGTAATGGTGTCGGCTGCATGTTTTATACCCCCTGACGACCTGATGCCATGGAAGAGGAGACAGTATCTGAAGCAGAAATCCGAAGACTCTGGTATTCAGGCCGGCTGAGGGCTACCTGCAGGCAGATAACCCAAATGTGATGACTGCAACAGTGAAACACGAAGAACATCAATCTAGTGCCAGGGTAGACGAATGGAACAACTGCCAGGGTAGAGGAGTAGAACGAGTGCCAGGGTAAAGTAGCAGAACAACGAGCATCAGGGTAGAGGAGTAGAACGAGTGCCAGGGTAAAGTAGCAGAACGAGCATCAGGGTAGAAGAGTAGAACGAGTGCCAGGGTAAAGTAGCAGAACAACGAGCATCAGGGTAGAGGAGTAGAACGAGTGCCAGGGTAAAGTAGCAGAACAACGAGCATCAGGGTAGAGGAGCAGAACGAGTGCCAGGGTAAAGTAGCAGAACAACGAGCATCAGGGTAGAGGAGTAGAATGAGTGCCAGGGTAAAGTAGCAGAACAAGCATCAGGGTAGAAGAGTAGAACGAGTGCCAGGGTAAAGTAGCAGAACAACGAGCATCAGGGTAGAGGAGTAGAATGAGTGCCAGGGTAAAGTAGCAGAACAACGAGCATCAGGGTAGAAGAGTAGAACGAGTGCCAGGGTAAAGTAGCAGAACAACGAGCATCAGGGTAGAGGAGTAGAACGAGTGCCAGGGTAAAGTAGCAGAACAAGCATCAGGGTAGAGGAGTAGGAGAACAAACTCAGGAAAAAAAACTGCCAAGATTTCCAGATAAAGCAGTTTATATCCTAGGGTTGTTAAAAGACACTTCCTAACAAATCAATATACTGAGATCACTGTTTAATCATTTGTCCAGAAAAAATTATGATCAAATTAAATAATTTTGCACACACATTTTCCCAGGCCTCCAAAATAGAGTCAACACTCATTCCTTTAATAAAAACCTGTGTGATAATTTTAAAGCAGTAGATCTGGAGAACTGCTGTGTAAGATTTGGCATGGTGGAGATCGGTTAGCAAGAATTAAAAAATGGCTCAAAAAGGTTGGAGTGAATAGGTACGTAGAAAAACGAATAAGAACAATGGAATGTGTAGATAAGATTCTGAATGTGTATAACATGCGTGATGTGTAATATATGTGACACATTACTAAAGTACTCCTAGTCTTTTTGGATTACTTTTGTGCAGTCCTTTTTATGCAACTGAACTAACACCAGCTCAGGCACATGGGACCTTGATTGAACATATTTTCTCTTACTGGACCAGCTCAGGGTTTAATCCTTTATTTTTTCTTGAGTACTGTATGGAACTGCAAGGGATCCTAAAAGTCCTGAAAAACTACTAGAAGGGTGTAAGAGACAGAGGAGAAAGGATATGACCAAACACTAAAGGAAATACTCCATTTCTTACTACTAAATGACAAGGAGTGAACATGAAATGGCTGCACATCTCAGCTGTTGAGATGTTCTCCTAAGCAGGAAGACGGCTGCACAGACAGCGGTCTGCAGGGACCACATACACCCTGCATCTCTAACAGTGCATCGTCATCACGGTAGGGGATAAGAATGGCTGGTCAACAGTATCCACAAAGGTGTGATTACAAGAAATTGGAAAAGTAATACAAACCCAACTCTGAGAGAATTTTACAACATTGCAACTGAAACTTGTCAGACAGAGATTTTAATCAAAGAAAGAACCACTAGACCGAATTCTGCATTAAACTTGTGGATAAAACCCAAGAGACTACTGAAGAAGAAGACAGCAAGTTGATTTCCTTTCTTCCAGAAAATTCCTATGTAATTGCTCTGTTTTATTAAATTAATGGGTAGACATCTTGTAAATAGTCATGTTAGTTATTTGTTTGTTTGTTTATAATTGTTTATATTTGCTTTCTACATATGTAATTTCTTATGTATTTCTATGTTATTTGTTAAAAGATTTTAATAAAAAGACATTTAGCAAGAAAAAGAGTATCCAAAAAAGCGTACAAGATGGCATTGGTCAGATGAGGATAAGAGGAACAACAGTGACCGAGGTGAGGTAGAAAGCTACATGAAACGCACTTAATGGGCTCACAGGATATACATATTTTTCCTTCTATCAAATGAATGTAATCTAAAAATTTAGTAAACAAGTGAAAGTACTTTTACTTTTCTAGTTTAAATGCTACTAGGTTTTATTCTGCATTATTACAGTCAGAAGCATGAATGAAAGCCAAGTCAAGAGTACAAAAAAGCTTCTGTAATACACAGAAAACAACACACCTGCAGAGAATGTGAGTTGGATTTGTTCACCGATGATTTCTAATGCAACAAAATCATGTTTCTCATTGAAGCGCCCATTGTAGAGTAGCAGGCCGTTCTTCTCCTTCGTGGCAAACCTACGGAAACACACAGACTAGGTAAATGACTGTTGAGGCCATGTGTACATAGTAAGTGACTGCATGATGACAATGACACAGTATGATGGAAAACATGGACTCCTTCACACAAGTGCTACTTTTTCTGTCTGTTAGTTACTTCTTTATTCCTGCTTCAGCCCCAGCAATGTAACCTCCAAACATCTGAGACAATCATCATTTCTTTCACAGACTGACCTTCATGGGAAGATCACGGCCACCTGGCCACAACCACTGCACCACAAACTGAACTTGAGCTGCTATGGAGCCCAGTTCCTAAAGCGCAATTTGTGGAAGGGCTGTCCCACTACATGACTGAGCTAGGGGAACTTGCCAAGCTTTCACATCCGTGGCACGCTGCAGTGTGGTAGCACAGTGGGATCTCTCTCAGAAGTGAGATCCCTGATCCTGTGAGTCCTGACATACTGAAATACAAACTGCAGTTAAAAAAAGAAATAAATTGTGAACTATGTTATTCACCTTTAAATAATTTTTGTAGGTGGGCTTAAGATACCCACCCTACCACACTATTTATATAAACTAAATATGACACAGTTGTAACTAAGAGTAGAGCTAATACCTCAAAATAACAACATACATCCCACATACTCACCCATATTTTTGCTTTCAGACCCAGTATTCTGAGAATCACAATTTTCCGTCAGAATTTCAAAATAAGTGAACTGGCTGCATAATCATGCCATGTTCAGGGGATTCCCACATTCTGAAATGACAACCACATGGCCTTTAGAAGTTGTTTTCACTGAATAGACTTGTATTGCTGTATGAGTCATTTTCCTCACAGAGTAAATTAGGTGCCCCCCCATCATTTCATTCACATTCCAGCTGATGTTACTTCGATCATTAATTAGTGCACTGAGAATTACCACTCAGGGCTAAAGAGGAAGTGTAAATGGGAAGTTGAGCAATTCTCCAAGTCCCAACACTTCAAAATACAAACTGCAATTCAAAAACCAGCACTGAATTACAAAAATAGCAACATCATGAAGCATTTTTGCTGGTGGGTTGTTGGGACACTATGCCCACCCCTTCAACCTTGCTACGTACATACATCAACTCCGATAATGCTGCACAGTTTAGCAGGGGAAATTCAATTTCTATAAGGTATCACACCTCAGACTTAGTATGTATTGTCCCAAATTTGAAATTGTAGTTGTGCTGTTCTGAGGATCACACTTATAATCCCACAAATTTCCTGTAAGCACCCTTATGTGGCTTGCAGACACTGTTGTGAGATGGCCTTTTGACTCCCAAGGATCACTATTTTCTTGACAGAGTCCAGTGGGTAGTTATGTCACACTGACATGTAGGAACACAACTGGCAGTGCTGCAAACTTACCCGGTTAGCTAACTCTGTGCTGTAGCCCCCTAACTACATTGGGGAGGGGGGGGAGTAGCAATGGAAAAGCCTGACTGCTCACCCTCCTGCCATGAAAGAAGGAAGGCTGTTCCTCAGTGGTACTTGTGTTTCTGTGGTAATCTAGGCTACCCGATATAATATGGTTCCCTGTTTTGCTGCTAGGTGTTAACTGGCACATGACATGTAAACTGTGCTTTTGTATGTTATGTAGCTTCAACATTGTACCGTTCACCTCACCTGGCTTTTTACAACTTACTTTTGCAAGCAGCTTTGGGCTGTGAGATGTAGCCTGCCTGTCCCATTGTAGCTTTCATTTTGCTACTTTTGTTCACACTATTCCTAAATGCGATAATTTTCTGAGGTTCGAGTACATCCTAGGAGATGTTTTATTGTAACTAACCTGATAATGGATTGGTGAGTGCAATTTAAATGATAACCTACCATCTCTGTTATACTGGAGCTTTTCATCTGTTACTTTGTAACTCATGGATCCTGTTGCTGGTTAACCAGACCTTTGGACAGTAAGACGCTTTTTGCTATTACCTTTGTTTTGTTACTGGATTAGTTTTGTACCTTTTATGAGACATGCTGTGATGACTGTTACTGCAGAATTTCACAGCCTTTGCAGGTAAGTGTTTCAGGTGGTTGTGGGTGGAGTATCATCCCATTTTTCTGAGTACTCTGCAAGCCTTTCCTGAGTTCAGATTTGTCTTACAGTCAAGTACCTACATCTTTGAGGAGTCACCTTTGCAGTTTGGATACAGGGGCTAGCAACAGGAGTTATGCTACAATTTGGTCCTGGAATTTGGGTTTACATGCTACAACAACCTTTTCAGATGCATGTAGCTTTGTATTTTACCAGAATTTACACACTGTTTATTCTGAAATTGCTTTAGCATTATATCTGAATTGTCTATTATCTTGTCCTCTTTTGGGAAAGCTGTTTCTCCATGGAAGAGTTTACAAATATTCTTTTTTTTTTCTATTTAAGACTTGTATTAATATATTTTCATAGATTAATTACTGTTTTCGTTAATTTCATTTTTCTACATCTCTTTTGTCTCCATGTCTGTCAACCACCTTGCCTTCCTACACACACACACACACATATATATATATGTGTGTGTGTGTGTGTGTGTGTGTGTGTGTGTGTGTGTGTGTGTGTGTATTGAGTGCATTCATTTCACTGTACTATACCCAATACAAGGGGCCATTGTCCAGGCAGTCATGGAGGTGGTCTGTGCCTTCACCAGTATCCCAGCAGCGATTGCATTTCTGTTACAACTTTAACCCCTCCCTGGTGGCTAACGTTATGGTGTAGCCACCTGCTCCATTCTTTGGCTTGGCATCACTACGTCCACTTCCTCTTCTTGTCCATTTTTGTGATGTGGAAGCCTTTGTTTAGATGATGGCAACTGTCTGACTAATCCCCCAAGCCCATGCTGGCCACTCACCCCCATGTTTCTGATCCTAGGCCAATAGTTGCACTCTGGTCATCTGGGATGCAGTCAAGGTTTCTTCCCTGCAGGGCAGTTCAATGACATTACTCATTGTCCGATGGGCATAAGACTCAGAACTACTCCTGGACAGGTCACCAGTTCATTGCAAGCTACAAGTGCGCACACACACACACGCACACCAGACACATACTTACTGGCAATTTGACGGATCACGAATTTGCCTACCTGTACATCCCTGGAATGTTGAAGGAAATAACATTAGCTGCCTAAAAGTTAACATAATACTGAACGCAGTGAGCAGCCCTAACCAGTGTGCTCTTACACCGCTTCAGTCACTATTTACTACAGCTGCTTACCGTTACTGTGGCAGCGCAGGCACGACTTCATGGAAAGTGATTATGTTTAAGTATTACAAAACTGACTCTTTACTGGGAATCACTATAAGCTAACATGGACGTATTCCCAAAGTCATGCTGTTAGTGGTACTGCAGAAAGCACACACCTGTGCCAAGAGGCCTCCTGCAACTTGCCTCTGACACATGAGCTGCGCTGTTAGCGTTAGATCAGTAATGTCACCCTTGTTGCGCTGTTAGCATTAGATCAGTAATGTCACGCTTGTTGTGCTGTTAGCATTAGATCAGTAATGTCACCCTTGTTGCGCTGTTAGCGTTAGATCAGTAATGTCACCCTTGTTGCGCTGTTAGCATTAGATCAGTAATGTCACCCTTGTTGCGCTGTTAGCATTAGATCAGTAATGTCACCCTTGTTGCGCTGTTAGCGTTAGATCAGTAACGTCACCCTTGTTGCGCTGTTAGCATTAGATCAGTAATGTCACCCTTGTTGCGCTGTTAGCATTAGATCAGTAATGTCACCCTTGTTGCGCTGTTAGCATTAGATCAGTAATGTTACCCTTGTTGCGCTGTTAGCATTAGATCAGTAATGTCACCCTTGTTGCGCTGTTAGCATTAGATCAGTAATGTCACCCTTGTTGCGCTGTTAGCATTAGATCAGTAATGTCACGCTTGTTGCGCTGTTAGCATTAGATCAGTAATGTCACCCTTGTTGCGCTGTTAGCATTAGATCAGTAATGTCACGCTTGTTGCGCTGTTAGCATTAGATCAGTAATGTCACCCTTGTTGCGCTGTTAGCATTAGATCAGTAATGTCACCCTTGTTGCGCTGTTAGCATTAGATCAGTAATGTCACCCTTGTTGCGCTGTTAGCATTAGATCAGTAATGTCACCCTTGTTGCGCTGTTAGCATTAGATCAGTAATGTCACCCTTGTTGCGCTGTTAGCATTAGATCAGTAATGTCACCCTTGTTGCGCTGTTAGCATTAGATCAGTAATGTCACCCTTGTTGCGCTGTTAGCATTAGATCAGTAATGTCACCCTTGTTGCGCTGTTAGCATTAGATCAGTAATGTCACCCTTGTTGCGCTGTTAGCATTAGATCAGTAATGTCACCCTTGTTGTGCTGTTAGCATTAGATCAGTAATGTCACCCTTGTTGCGCTGTTAGCATTAGATCAGTAATGTCACCCTTGTTGCGCTGTTAGCGTTAGATCAGTAATGTCACCCTTGTTGCGCTGTTAGCATTAGATCAGTAATGTCACCCTTGTTGCAATGGATTCTAAGTGCCATAAAGATAACAAGTGCTGTGCAGATGTCGCAGCATATTTTTTGATTTAAAAAACAGAGCAGCATAATTCCTAACTTCACACCAATTACCTGATCTGTTTATTTATATACTTTCAAATAAATTCAAATAGGACAACCCTTGAAGTATAGAACAGTGGCATTCCTCTTGCCATGTAACATTTACTATCACGAGGAAAGGAAAGCAAAATATTTGTTTTTTGTTTTAGAAGTTGTGCGGCTGGATGCCGGGGGGTGCATGGGAAACTAGATGAGTACTGGGAATTATACTGGCAGGTTACACTGGATGCGGCTAGACCTCCAGGTTTAAATGAGAATATTTCCATTGCTCCTTTGTTGAAGCTTAGGGCAGAAAAATTGTAATATCTATACACATGTTTATATCACGTTATCCAAAGATGAAAATAGCGAATGCTATTTCATCGGCCCCAAAACATCTAAACATGAAAATATCGAACATTCAGAACAGCAAATTCTTTCCCATGGAAAAAATTTGCTGCTCCAAAACACATACACACAACACAAGCACATCAAACAAACAGCAACCACACATATACACTTAAATTCCTACATCTAACGCTACACTAAACTAAACATACACTACTATCTACCCACTTACCTTAACCCAAACCCTGACCCTAAGGTCCGTCACTATCACACACTCGCCTAACCCGCGCCCTAACCCTAACTCACTTAAACCGCCCCTAACCCTAAAGTCTGTCACAAACAATCGCACACTTACCTGAACCCAACCCGTAACTTTCCACCACAGCGGTAAGAATAGCGAAGCCACAGAAATGGCCAACCGAATTCTTTCCCGAGGAAATAATTCGGTGTTCTGCTGCTTCGCTATTCTTAGAGTTCACTGAATAGTGTTCGATATCAGAACATTCAAAGTTTTAATACTTCGATGTTCTGATATAGACCCTCTATACACACACGTTTTTTATATGTACTGCAATATTTATTTTGGCCACTAGATGGAGGTTTTATGGGTTTAGAGGTTATGTATTAATGTCCTTAGAAATGTCCATTTTTAAATAAATATATATTTTTAAATACATACATTTTTAATATATATATTTTTTGTATTTATTAACTAAAGGTTTTACATATATTTAAGTGTTTTAGATAACGTGTTACATAGTGTATTTAATATGAATGATTTTTAAGTAGCTAGGGTGCAATATTAGTAAGGCAGATAGTTAATGGTTAAATTATTTACTTAATTGCTATCTTAAATATGTTTTTATTGGCTGTGATTAATTATGTGTTCTATTTAAACCTGCTGAATTTCATTTTTGTTATCTGATGAAGTCTTACCTTTGACGAAAACGTATATTAAATGGAGCGTTAATGTATGGTGTTTTACTGTCTTGTGTCGTGCTGGGTTTGAATAAACCTTTTTTCTTGCTGTGGTCGTCCTGGTGACTTTCCTTACAACCTTTATAATTTGAGGAGACCCATGCATGGTATAAAGCATTTAGGAATTGGTTCTGTCCATTAGTAGTACAGGCTCAGTCCTGTTGAACATGGAAAAGTTGAACTTTGTTTTGTGTGGATGCAGAGTCTATTCCAAAGAAGCGGTATCCTCTGAGAGATGCGCCTATCACTCCAAATCATTCTGTTGATGCTTCAGAAGATGCTAGAATGCCTAGACTGAGTATTTCTGACTGAGCGTGCACATGACATAACTGGCCATACACCTACAGGTATGAAAGCTGATTATCAAAGGTATGACTAGTGTGCTGGATAACAGGACACCCAGGTGCAGAATAACTATCAGATTAAACTGGTCCGAGACTGGTCATTATGACGTGTACTGGAAAAACAGCTGAGGTACTGCAAAACAGGTGGAAAATAATATGAAATACAACCCACTCCCCAATTACTCCTATATACACTGCGACTTACAAAATGGTGCCTGCTACCCTGCCTCAGCCAGAAAAAACATAATTCAGCAACAGAGTTTAGAGGAAAACATGTGGGCAAGGAGGAATGGCCTAAGGGGGACAGGATGGAGGCTATATTTTACTTGCACATTAGTTTGGTCAGCAAGGTCGACAAGTACATAAAAAATACGTTTGCCATACTCTGCCTGGTTGGTAGAGCTGCAAATAAGTTGGATTTCGATTTGCAATGGCATCTACTCAGATTTAGGAAATTAATTTAGAGCAATGCACCACTGACTCGACCGTGGTAGAGAGAGGCTAAGCGCTAAGGATATCTCACATTTCTGCTGAGGGAGGCTAAGTGCTAATGATATGTCACAATTCCGCTGGGGGAGGCTAAGCACTAACAATATCTCACACTTCCGTTCTCACACTTCCGCTAGGGGAGGCTAACTGGTAATGATATCTCACACATCTGCTGGGGTAGGCTAAGCACTAACGATATCTCACACTTCCCTTGGGGAAGGCTAAGGGATAATGCTATCTCACACTTCCGCTAGGGGAAGCTAAGCGCTAATGATATCTCACACTTCTGCTGGGGTAGGCTAAGCGCTAATGATATCTCACGCTTCTACTAGGGTAGGCTAAGTGCTAATATTATCTCACACTTCCGCTAGAGGAGGCTAAGCACTAACGATATCTCACACTTCTGCTGGGGTAGGCTAAGCGCTAATGATATCTCACACTTCTGCTAGGGGTGGCTAAGCACTAATGATATCTCACACTTCTGCTAGGGGTGGCTAAGCACTAATGATATCTCACACTTCTGCTGGGGTAGGCTAAGCGCTAATGATATCTCACACTTCTGCTGGGGGAGGCTAAGCACTAACTATATCTCACACAATTCCGTTCTCACACTTCCGCTAGGGGAGGCGAACTGGTAATGATATCTCACACTTCCGCTGGGGAAGGTTAAGCGCTAATGATATCTCACACTTCTGCAGGGGTAGGGTAAACGCTAATGATATCTCACACTTCCACCGGGGGAGGCTAAGCACTAACGATATCTCTCACTTCCGCTGGGGGAGGCTAAGCACTAACGATATCTCACACTTCTGCTGGGGGAGGCTAAGCACTAATGATATCTCACACTTCCGCTGGGGAAGGTTAAGCGCTAATGATATCTCACACTTCTGCAGGGGTAGGGTAAACACTAATGATATCTCACACTTCCACCGCGGGAGGCTAAGCACTAACGATATCTCTCGCTTCCGCTGGGGGGGGGCTAAGCACTAATGATATCTCACACTTCTGCTGGGGGAGGCTAAGCACTAATGATATCTCACATTTCCGCTGGGGGAGGCTAAGCGCTAATGATATCTCACACTTGTGCTGGGGTAGGCTAAGCGCTAATGATATCTCACACTTCCGCTGGGGAAGACTAAGCACTAATATCTCACACTTCCATTGGGGAAGGCTAAGCACCAACTATATCTCACACTTCCGTTCTCACACTTCCGCTAGGGGAGGCTAACTGGTAATGATATCTCACACTTCCGCTGGGGGAGGCTAAGCACTAACGATATCTCACACTTCCGTTGGAGAAGGCTAAGCGCTAACGATATCTCACACTTCCACTGGGGGAGACACCGGGTAAGCATCACAGATGTACAGACCATGCTGAGTACAGCTTGTGGGAGAGGCAGAAGGCAAACAAATGTGCGTTATTAGAGTTATTACATTCTACGGGAGAAGAGAACAAGGAAGAAAGGGAAGATCCTAGCGATTAGGCACAGGGCCAAACTGCGCACCAACTGCCCATCTCTAGGTGCAGCTAGACTGCACAAGGGAGCACTTTGTGATAACTACCTGAAGAGGACATAACAGATGATCCGTGCATCTGGTGCCAGAACCTATGGACAGAGGGTGGCTGCAGATGGGAAATGTCGAACATGACCTTGAATAAGTTTAGCACCTAAAAGACTGGACTGAATGAATAAAGTCCAAACAAACTGGTCCTAAACCAGATACAGGCATACTGATAAACTGTGTTACGTTACGTAGGGTTACATGTCAGTGTGCACAAAAGAGCTGTTGCTTGAAAAAACAAGCTTTTTACCTCCTTTCTGTCTTCTGTCTTAGCAAGGCTGATAAGGCTAAAAATCCACTCCCATGAAAATGTGCTTTTTAATAATTGTACAAATCAGTGAACAATCATGATTACAGTTAAATAATGATAACAGTGGCAAACAACGAGTCTGCCTGAGCAAGCAATATATTAACAGTCTGCCAGAAAAGTGAAAATGTACTGTGACACGCAAAAATACAGCATTAAAACACCTTGCAAAGGCAGACAGATTTCATTAACATTCACTGGTTAATCCAAGAAGGAAACACAAGCATCCTTCTTCCATGTGCTGTACTGAAGCAGTGTCCAGTGTCTAACAGCTCTGTTGTCAGTACGGGAAGATAACTGCACAAATTAGCAATTATCAATCCCTCCCCTTAACAGAGATCAAACTGCTGGCATGACATACCTTGACAGCTTCTCGAGGCATCATCAAGTTAGGTAACAATCCCTGCTTTGTGGATGTCCAGAGATCAGTTACTCTGGCAGCCAACAATCTACATGCCATGTGAAGGGAAGCCTGTGGACTGTACACAGTTGGAATTTTCTCCTCTCCGCTTAGACGCCATGTAATTAAGTAATCTCTCAGCCCAGATAAGCATCTGCTCTGGCAGTGACAACTGCCAAAGGCGAGCAAGCGATGCACAGCTCTCAATGTTCATTCACACTGTTTGCAGAAATGGAACAAATGCCTGTCCTTCAGCATGATTAACCCCTTCCTGTCCTTCAGCATGATTAATGCCTTCCTTGAAAGCGATGTGCACACAGGTCATTATATTTTCAGATCACCTGACTCTCATGTGCCATCGCTCTATGAAGGACCAGGTACACAGTACTTAGAAAACAAGCATAAACTGCCCTTTTCACTCGGACTTCTTAAGTTACAGCTGATCAGTGTCACACTAAAGAAGATGCACATTAACACCCCCTGAGAAACACATCCCTAGCAGATAACTGCAGGAAACACATGCCTAGCAGATAACTGCAGGAAACACATTCCTAGCAGATAACTGCAGGAAACACATGCCTAGCAGATAACTGCAGGAAACACATGCCTAGCAGATAACTGCAGGAAACACATGCCTAGCAGATAACTGCAGGAAACACATCCCTGGCAGATAACTGCAGGAAACACATCCCTGGCAGATAACTGCAGGAAACACATCCCTGGCAGATAACTGCAGGAAACACATCCCTGGCAGATAACTGCAGGAAACACATCCCTGGCAGATAACTGCAGGAAACACATCCCTGGCAGATAACTGCAGGAAACACATCCCTGGCAGATAACTGCAGGAAACACATCCCTGGCAGATAACCGCAGGAAACACATCCCTGGCAGATAACCGCAGGAAACACATGCCTGGCAGATAACCGCAGGAAACACATCCCTGGCAGATAACCGCAGGAAGCACATCCCTAGCAGATAACCGCAGGAAACACATGCCTAGCAGATAACTGCAGGAAACACATGCCTAGCAGATAACCGCAGAAAACACATCCCTAGCAGATAACCGCAGGAAACACATCCCTAGCAGATAACCGCAGGAAACACATCCCTGGCAGATAACTGCAGGAAACGCATCCCTGGAAGATAACCGCAGGAAACACATCCCTGGAAGATAACCGCAGGAAACACATCCCTGGCAGATAACCGCAGGAAACACATCCCTGGCAGATAACTGCAGGAAACACATCCCTGGCAGATAACTGCAGGAAACACATCCCTGGCAGATAACTGCAGGAAACACATCCCTGGCAGATAACTGCAGGAAACACATCCCTGGCAGATAACTGCAGGAAACACATCCCTGGCAGATAACTGCAGGAAACACATCCCTAGCAGATAACTGTAGTATTCTGACTATGTCCATCTGCTGGAGTCAACTTCTTTTATGATTCACTGACTACTTGGAATATGCTGCAGTTGTACATATGGCTAGCGCAAAGTTCGCTATAAGAAAACAAGAGTGATTAAATTCTAAAATGATGTAACATGACATGCACCTTCCTCTTTTGGCAAACATACTCCATCAGCAATGCTGATGCAATTACAGAGCAGTTTAACCTGACTTAGGAAAGTATTTGGTAGAGTCCGAGTAAAACAGCTGTATGCACAGGCTGGCACTAGTCACACTGACGTGCTGTTATGCCAACTGTGCATAACTGCACAAAAACTGCTAACCATGGAATACACTGTTGCTGACTACATATCTTCAGGTAGGATGTTCTGCATGAAACCACCACTGCTACAACCTACTACTCTACGAGAGTAAACAATCTTCCTGTGTCCTTTTCTCTGCTCATCACCACACTCCCTGCTGTCAAAGGGAGGCATTAGCAGAGGTCCTGCAAAGGAGATGAGAACTGTAGCTTCACTGAATAAGTCAGAAGGAATTTTTTTTTGTGTTTCTTTTTGCATCTCTCAGTTCTTCACATTAATCACGGGCACACTAGCTAAGTCTTTGTGCTCCTCACATTCACCACGTGTACACTAGCCACTTCTTTGTGAGCCTGATATACACCACGGGCACACTAGCCACTTCTTTCTGCGCTTCACATTCACCACTGGTACACTAGCTCCTTCTTTGTGCTAATCTTTACTTCCTGTAAGTCCCACATATCCCATCTTGTATATCCACGTATGATATCTTTACAAAGAGTGGATTAGACAGACAACAGAATTACAGTGACTCACCTATTCTTTTCTTGTTTATATTCTTATCTCCCTGGTACCCTCCCACATTATTAGTCTGACTCAGTTTTTGCCCTCCCACCACCCTCTGCAACTATTCTCAAACACTAACTGGTCTATTATCTCTATCTTACTATAAACCCTCTGTATAAAGTAGGTACATATCTATCATATAAATGCAGAAAGACATATTACTCTCTGTTATTATTTGACTGTACATACACCTTGTGTCTGTATGTGTAAAATTGATTTATAAGGGGCACACCTTATGTATTACTATGTAACTATGTGTTACTCTGTAGCTATGTGTTACTCTGTAACGATGTATCACTCTGCAACTATCTATTACTCTGTAATGATGTGTTACTCTCTGCTGTAATACACTGTATCGAAGTACAATTCTTCTGTTGTAAATGTGGAGCTTTTCTCCCCAGGCCACTGCTGAAAAAGGACCTCTGTACAGTCGGACTTTCCCAGTAAACAAATGTAAAATAAAATAAATACTTGAACTCCATGGACATATAGAGATTTTATCATTACCCTCCCTGAAGTACCAGTAATGCAGTGTGTCATGTACAGTTGTTACTGTGTTACAGCACATCCAATTTGTCCTGGATGACTGCATTGTCATGCTCACCTGTAACAGTGTACAGTCTGTGCTTTTCAGTTTGGATGATTGCTGGGCACAATGATAACTTTTAAACCAACTCTTTATGAACTACCAGGTCTCCACCGTGGAAGCAGGTGAAAAAGTGACACATCCTTGCAAACACCCTCGTAACTTAAGACAACAGAATTACACTGACTTTGTCTCATTTCTGTGGCTTTTCTGGTACGATGCCATTTATTTAAATCCAGGTCAGCAGCAGAAAGTCACAACTCCTACTTGTATGCTTACGGAGTCAGAAACGTCACAGCAAATGACGATAAAGATGCAATGCGCAGCCGCTGCGGACCGCGACAAAGTTTACAGAGAAACAGAGCAGGGCTAGCAAGCTGTTGGGAAAGTGTTGCGTGTTGCTCTGTTTAAAATTTGTGAATTTAAGTATGGTCAGCATCATGACTCAAAGATGGCAACAGACAGACTAAAACCCTACTTTGTCCCTCAGCACAAATAGACTCCAGGGAGAGTCAGTAAATCAAATTCCCATCTTTCTTGTACTGATCAATACAAGCACATTCACAATTATTACTTGACACAGTTGTCTATATAATTGTAAGTCTACAAAAGGCACGCCTTAAGTGCTTAACAGAAATGGAAACGTCAGCTCCTGCTGGTGTAGGGGGGGTATGAAGTCCTGACTACAACCCAGGTGACCAAAGTTCAATTAGTGACCCATCCACCTGTTGGAGCTGCTGTGGGGGAGAGGAATGAAAAGGCTTAGCTTGATGACCTCTTCTTGGGGGGGGGGGTATGTGCCTGTGAAAATGTCTAAGGAGAAGGTGGGCTAGCTGGTTACACTGCATTCAGAGGCATGGGCATCTATCCCCAAGGCCCACTGCATACCACCTCTTGGATGTGACTATACATGCACAGCAGAAGCTGGTTACACTGCATTCAGAGGCATGGGCATCTATCCCCAAGGCCCACTGCATACCACCTCTTGGATGTGACTATACATGCACAGCAGAAGCTGGTTACACTGCATTCAGAGGCACGGGCATCTATCCCCAAGGCCCACTGCATACCACCTCTTGGATGTGACTATACATGCACAGCAGAAGCTGGTTACACTACATTCAGAGGCACGGGCATCTATCCCCAAGGCCCACTGCATACCACCTCTTGGATGTGACTATACATGCACAGGAGAAGCTGGTTACACTGCATTCAGAGGCATGGGCATCTATCCCCAAGGCCCACTGCATACCACCTCTTGGATGTGACTATACATGCACAGCAGAAGCTGGTTACACTGCATTCAGAGGCATGGGCATCTATCCCCAAGGCCCACTGCATACCACCTCTTGGATGTGACTATACATGCACAGCAGAAGCTGGTTACACTGCATTCAGAGGCATCTATCCCCAAGGCCCACTGCATACCACCTCTTGGATGTGACTATACATGCACAGCAGAAGCTGGTTACACTGCATTCAGAGGCATCTATCCCCAAGGCCCACTGCATACCACCTCTTGGATGTGACTATACATGCACAGCAGAAGCTGGTTACACTGCATTCAGAGGCATCTATCCCCAAGGCCCACTGCATACCACCTCTTGGATGTGACTATACATGCACAGCAGAAGCTGGTTACACTGCATTCAGAGGCATGGGCATCTATCCCCAAGGCCCACTGCATACCACCTCTTGGATGTGACTATACATGCACAGCAGAAGCTGGTTACACTGCATTCAGAGGCATCTATCCCCAAGGCCCACTGCATACCACCTCTTGGATGTGACTATACATGCACAGCAGAAGCTGGTTACACTGCATTCAGAGGCATGGGCATCTATCCCCAAGGCCCACTGCATACCACCTCTTGGATGTGACTATACATGCACAGCAGAAGCTGGTTACACTGCATTCAGAGGCACGGGCATCTATCCCCAAGGCCCACTGCATACCACCTCTTGGATGTGACTATACATGCACAGCAGAAGCTGGTTACACTGCATTCAGAGGCATGGGCATCTATCCCCAAGGCCCACTGCATACCACCTCTTGGATGTGACTATACATGCACAGCAGAAGCTGGTTACACTGCATTCAGAGGCATGGGCATCTATCCCCAAGGCCCACTGCATACCACCTCTTGGATGTGACTATACATGCACAGCAGAAGCTGGTTACACTGCATTCAGAGGCATGGGCATCTATCCCTAAGGCCCACTGCATACCACCTCTTGGATGTGACTATACATGCACAGCAGAAGCTGGTTACACTGCATTCAGAGGCATGGGCATCTATCCCCAAGGCCCACTGCATACCACCTCTTGGATGTGACTATACATGCACAGCAGAAGCTGGTTACACTGCATTCAGAGGCATGGGCATCTATCCCCAAGGCCCACTGCATACCACCTCTTGGATGTGACTATACATGCACAGCAGAAGCTGGTTACACTGCATTCAGAGGCATGGGCATCTATCCCCAAGGCCCACTGCATACCACCTCTTGGATGTGACTATACATGCACAGCAGAAGCTGGTTACACTGCATTCAGAGGCATGGGCATCTATCCCCAAGGCCCACTGCATACCACCTCTTGGATGTGACTATACATGCACAGCAGAAGCTGGTTACACTGCATTCAGAGGCATGGGCATCTATCCCCAAGGCCCACTGCATACCACCTCTTGGATGTGACTATACATGCACAGCAGAGACTAGGACTGAAGTAGCAGTGTCAGTGGCATAGCAGGGAGCACACTCACTTTTGGTGCATAAGGCTGCGAGTTCTATTCCTAGACCAGGTAGGTTGATTGCTGACACTGCAGTGCAGTAAAAGGGGGTGTTGCACTCCTCAGTGTGTCATCCTTCTGACGAGACATTAAACCGAGGTCTCATATGCTTGAGTTAGTGGTAGCTCAGGTTGATGTAAAAGATTCTATCAAAAAGAGTGGGGGAAGTTCCACAATGCCTGGTCAAATTTACCATAGTAGTATAAACATCAGCTTGGTTCTCCCCTGAAAAGAGGCCAATAGCCTAGTGGATCTAACCTGGTCAATAAAGGATGGATGAATAATAAATCAATCTCACAGCACACAGATGACGTCTCTCACCTCTGGGAATTAATGGATTCACAGAACATTTGGGTGGGTAGGTCAATATGACAGGAAAACAAAAATGTGTTTGTGACTAGCTTACGCATTTCAGCATGAATCTAGACATCAACAGGTTACAAGAAAAAAATGAAAGTAGTTTTTCTGCATGGTATGCAATTGCACTCAGGTACCAATGTGTCCGGGTAAGCAGGTGACACTTAGAAATGGTGCCCAAGCTACAGGAGGAGCATGTGCACAGGAGTGTCTCCCAGTGATAGTGAGCACACGCACATGAATGCAACCTCCCTCATGGCAGAGTGAATGTGCAATGAACATGTGCAGAGGAATAGATCCTCACTGCAGTGAGCATGTGCAGAGGAATATATTCACACTGCAGTGAGCATGTGCAGAGGAATATATTCACACTGCAGTGAGCATGTGCAGAGGAATATATTCACACTGCATTGAGCATGTGCAGAGGAATATATTCACACTGCAGTGAGCATGTGCAGAGGAATATATTCACACTGCAGTGAGCATGTGCAGAGGAATATATTCTCATTGCAGTGTGGATGTACATAGGTTCATAGGTGTGTACTAGGCTAATGGCCCTGGAGCCTTTACAAGCCTAGCCCATAGAAGTGCCCTGGCATGATGCTGCCCGACGTTAGTTCCCAGTGCCTCTGTCAAGTAGAGCCACTGGAGTTATCCCTGGGGTGAACTTTCTATTTCCCATCCACTCATCAAGATTTCTCTAAAGTGGGCCAGTGAGGTGCTCTGCTTGACATGTATGGGAAGTTTATTCCAGAGCACAGGCAGTCTCTGGGTTATGAACCTGTCCCTCCAGCATGTTCTGTTGATTGTGGTAATGAGGTTGAGGTCTCTGGAGCATGTGGTGCGGAGGGATTGGGATTTCTTTAGATGTAGCATTTCTAACAGAGCTGGGTCAGACATGGCTTTGTAAGTCATGCAGAGATCGCCTCTTAGTAGACGATATGAGACAGAGAATAGCTGGATTTGTTTGAGTCTGTCCATGTAGGACATGTATTTAAGGCCTGGGATCCTCTTTGTGAGGTACTTTTGTGGCCTTTCCAACTGTTGCATGTGTCTAGTGAGGTACATGCCAAATGGGGGATTATACTCGATGACTGGTTTAATGAGGGAAGAGAAAAGAGAGATGATGACCTCTTTCTTCCTGGGTGCAAAACCCTTAGTAATGAGATGCGACACATGGAAGGACTTTCTGACCACAGTGGCAGTGTGGTGGTCAAAAGAGAGGTTGCTGTCAACCTGTGTCCCCAGAGTCCCCAGAGCTCTTATAACACCTTCAGTGTTAAGTGGGCTCCCATCGATGTGGTAATTAGTGGGAACTGAGTTTTTCCCAAAGGGGATGATGACACATTTTTTGGCATTAAGCTTAAGGCCATGGTTTTGACAACAGTCATTGGTCTCAGTGAGGCCTTTCTGTAGGATGTCTGCATCACTTGGGTAATTAATAATGGCTCCAAGCTTGCAGTTGTCTACAAACTTGGTCAAAGTCCCGCCATGTTGGCCTGGACTTCTGAAAAGTAGATGCCAAACAGGAGAGGACCCAGGACCGATCCCTGTAGGAATCCACTCATGACTGGTCGACAGTCTGACTTGGAGTCCACTACTTTCATGCTGTGGGTTCTATCTGTGAGCCAATTTGCAACCCACCTAGTGATATAGGGCTTGATGCCTAGTTTGGTGAGTTTATCAATAATTCCTGAGTGAGGAATGGTATCAAATGCCTTGGCCAGATCGAGGTAGGCTGTATGAACTGCCTTGCCCTAATCCACAGCTTTGGTGACTGACTCAAAGAAGTCAACCAGGTTGAGCAGGCATGATCTACCTTTCACAAAACCAAACTGAGTGGGATCTAGAGATTGGAGATTCCCTATACCCTTGTTAATTAGGTCCATGATGATGTGCTCCATAGCCTTACATATCAGACTCATCAGGCTAATGGGGCGATAATTCCCAGGGTCTGTAGTCGCTCCCCCTCTATGGAGAGGGATGACTGTAGCAGTGCATCATTCAGTAGGAATGTATTCTTATGGTAATAAGCATATGTATAACAACATATCTTCACAGCACAATAGATATCCATCTTCCCTCACTGTAGTGGGCATGTGCAAAGCAACATATCTTCATGGCACTGTGCATGTGTAAAGGAGTGCTTCCTGTCACATGGCACTGTGCATGACCACAAAAGTGTATCCCACCTCATGCTCATATGTACAAGAGTGCATCCTTATGGCACTGCACATATGGACAGGTATTTACCCTCTCAAATGGCAGTCTGCATGTGCGCAGAAGTGTACTCTCGTGGCACCTACGACACCCACGAATAAACACTGACTCCACTGCTGGCTACTACCCATCAGGGGGCATGACTCTTGAGTCCTTAATCATCCTTCAGAGTTCCTCTCCAGCTAAACCTGCACTCTTCATATCTAGCTACAAATACTTCAGGGAGATTACTTCTGTCACCTGGCAGTATAGTTGTTATTTTTTTTAACTCCTCCTGAAGGCCTTGTTTAATGAGGCTCTACTTATGCCCTTTCAGCTCATTCATTCATTCTCCCAGGTGTGAGAGTTAAGCATCCTCAAATTAGGAAGTACACCTCCAGCCAATCTGATCTTGTCTAGATGGGACAATTGCCACAATTTGTTCCCCAAGATGTGACAGTCATGTATCAAGGAGCAGACCACTGTATGGTCCCTGCTCCATCTCTCCTAATCTAACCCCCCCCCCCGCTAGTAGTCAGCTGACTCATAATGGCTGCCTGGGCTCCATCATACATCATCTCTTACTCAGCAGTGCTTGTCCTTGGCCGTAGTCATCAACTTTCCAACAGGTTTCAGCAATGTAGTGGGCTATACTGCTTCGCCCCAGATGGGTGAGCTGGTGTCATCCACCTGGACCCATCCTATTGCACCTGGCCCCACTAACTCCCAAGCTGCTAAGCGAACATGTCACCTGGTTTCAACCTTCTAAGCCATGGGGCTGGAGTTAACAATTAATGTTTTTAGTCAGGTTCTGAGACTTACGAGAGTGTGCATGCATTTAATTACCATGAAAGCACAAACAGGAACTGCCCCAGAATGCAGCACAGTAACGCAGGAAGTAACCCTCAGCATCGCATACATACATGCAAAGGGTCTGTAGACAAAGGCAAGGTCCCAAAGTCTTCCGTTTCACCCAGTTATGTAACCTTCTAAACGCTGACTCTGACACACAACAGCTGTTTCATATCCTTCAGCTTCAGGATGTACAAACCCACCTGCAAGCAGATGTGCAAAGCATTATAGCTCAAGGACTTTAGTGAGCTTGCAGGGAAGCAGATATCCTTAAACCAGCTTCAGCCTGCTGCTCAGAGTTGTGGGGGCAGAAGATGATCATATCAATTCACCTTTAGTCAGACCCAGGAACACTGAGTACAAGCGAGAACACATCTAATGGCTGACAGTGTGGAACTAAAAGACAACGCCAGGCGTGCTGCTGCAGGACAGACTGCAACTTAAAACACAGAATTCTACTAAAGATTAATGAATAATTAAACATGTAGTATTTTACAGCTTTAAACATAACTGTGGTAAGAACAGATAAAAAAAAAAAAAACTTTGAATATTGGGTGCTCCAGAGTTTTTTAATATAGACAATACTGAGAATAAAGACAAGCTAACCAGTAAGCTTCTTCTCCGCATTATACAAAGCTCAGTTTTCATTTACAAGCCGAGTTCATTGAAGAAAGGTTATCTCCAGTTCACAGTTGGCTCACATAATATTACTCACATGAGCAGACTTTACTACTGAGAATTGCAGTGTACACCATAAATAACTCACAGCTGCAGTCATTAGGCTCTTACAGCTATAGAAACCGTGTAATATGATTAATAAGACAAGGCCGACTCACAACAATGTGGCGGAAACTGTATCCTAAGAGGGTGTTTCATAAGCTATAAAACTGTCCTATCTTCACCTTCTGAAATTACAGCCTCATCAGACAGAGGAACCCAACTCTCTACTAACAGTAATACTAAGTCAAATCCCAACTGGCTCAACGATGTCTGCACCTTACCAAAAAACTACAGATTTGTAATAAAAATGTTTTGGCTGGCATATCTGCAGCGCTTACTTAGCAAAAACACATACACATACATGTTTATATACAGTATACTACAGGCACGCACACACACGTATGTACAGTATAGCACAGAGAGTGCATTCACATACGGGCACACACATACACATGCATGTTTGTATACAGTACAGTACAAGCACGCACAAACGTGTGTGTACAGTATACACAAAGGGGCACACACACATACACAAACATGTTTGTATACAGTATACTACTGGCACACACACGTGTGTACAGTATAGCACAGCAAGTGCGTTCACATAGCACACAGACACACACACACACACGTTTGTATACATTATACTACATGCATGCACACACGCATGTGTACAGAATACACACATGGGCACCCACACATACACAAACATGTTTGTATGCAGTATACTACACGCACACATGATTGTGTACAGTATACACATATGGGCACACACACATACACAGACATGTTAGTATACAGTACATTACAGGCACACACACACGTGTGTACAGTACAGCACAGCGAGTGCATACACACAGGGGCACACACACATACATGTATGTATACAGTACAGGCATGCACGCACACGTGTGTACAATACAGCACAGTGAGTGTGTACACATACGGAAACACACACACACACACACTTTCCCCACTATCCAGACAACTAAGAATGCTTAGGCATACAGTTGCCATCTCATGTTACGCTGTAAGCCTTTTCTGCCTACAGTAACTGTCATCAGCTTTAGCTCTTCTCTAACACACATCTAGAAAATGTAGTATTGTGCACATTTCTGATTTCTGAACTATGGAATTCCAAAACCGAAAATGAAAAAAGGCAAAGTGATTTCTATTACCTCCCAGCTGCAGGGACTTCAAGCTACAAATAATTAGTAGGGAAGTGCTGGGGACAAAACACCAAAAAAAAAAAAAAAAAAATCTGCTAAAAAGACATTTTTATTTCATCTACAAGTCTAGAACATAGGATTACAGCTGTGATCTGCTAGCAAGCTTCATCCTCTGGTCTAGAGTTTGATTCTGTCACCATCCATTTGCCTACTATGCTACTCTGAGCATCACTTAACCAAACAGTGGTCCACTGTTTCCCCTAAAAGTGACCTGCCAAGTGGATTTACCTAGTTAACAAATGAATAAAAATAAACCTAAAATAAAATAAATTAATAAATAATTTCAGAATTTGGATTTGCAAAGAAGTAACATATCTCTCACAAGCTTTGCTCAGAACTTGAAAAAATACAGTTGTGTAAATCCTTACCCTAATCGTAAATATCTTTGTCTTCACTGTTGCAGTATATTCTTTATAATAGGGATCACCTGAAATTGGTAGCCCAACAAACGGCCAGTATACCAATGCCTTTTGGTTGGAAAGGGTACGCCGTACATCACACGTACACTGGCTGCACATGGCATAGGGCATAAAGGTGATGTCCAGACGTACCATCCTCAGAACTGAAAAGCCCCAGTAGGAATGACAGTCCAAGAATAAAAATAGGTAAAGTACAGTTTTGTACCTACCATAAATGTAGATGTCCGAACTGGATAGCATCTGCAGTCATAACAACTGGGTTGTCCTGTCGTCAGGCAGCCCTTCAGTCGGCCGGATTCCAAAGTCCGGGTCCGGCTTCGGCTGATGTCGCACTTCACCCGACGTCATCTCTGTTGGTCTTCGGGTATAAAGGCATCAGCCGACGCCATTTTCCTCAGTGTTTCTTGCCTCAGATGCCAGTAGCCCTCATGAAGGCTAAAATTTGGATAGATGCCAATGTTTCCAAAAAGATAGAGGTAACCACAAAAATAAGCATGTATGTACATATATACAAACAAATACACCATAAAAGACTCCCCCCCCACCAGCTAGCTATTAGGAGGGTAAACACCCTAGGAGTACCACAGAGGGGAAGGAGGGAGGGTAATCCTGACTGCAGATGCTATCCAGTTCGGACATCTACATTTATGATAGGTACAAAACTGTACTATGTCCTTCATGGATGCATCTGCAGTCATAACAACTGGGTAGAATACCATAGCCAACTAGGGGAGGAGGATAAAAGTAGATTATGGTGTGTTTAGGATCCCTTGCAGTACAGCAGTGGCAAACCCTGCTCGGGATCTGGAATATAGAGGCAAATTATAATGCTTGGCAAATGTATGCACGGAGGTCCAAGTAGCCGCCTCAATAATGTCTTTGGTTGCCACTCCTCGTAAGAAGGCTGTGGTAGTGGCTGTTGCCCTTCTAGAATGAGGTCTTATGTTCTGTGGAATTGGTTTTCCATGGAAGGAGTAACAGAATCGTATGCAATTTCCTATCCATTTGGAGATTGTCTGTTTGGAAATAGCTTTTCCTTCCCTTCCTGTTGCATAGGCTACAAAAAGTTGGTCAGTCTTTCTGCTACTTTTTGTTCTGTCCAAGTAGTAGCGTAGCTGTCTATGTACATCCAAGGTATGCAGTATTCTTTCCCCTCTGTTTTGTGGGTTGGGAAAGAAGGTAGGTAGGTGGATTGCCTGGTTTAAAGACACTCTGGATACCACCTTAGGCATAAATGTAGGATTAGTCCTCATGGACACTCTATCTTGGTGGAAGATTAGGAAGGGTTGCACTGACATTAAGGCCTGTAGTTCTGAAACCCTCCTTGCTGAAGTAATTGCCAGTAGGAAAGCAGTTTTCCATGACAGGTGTTGAAGGTCTGCTGTTGCTTCTGGTTCAAAGGGTGATAGTGTCAACTTTTCTAGCACAAAGTTTAAGTCCCAAGCTGGTAATGGTGGTTTCCTTGGAGGTTTTACATTCTTGATTCCTCTGAGGAACTGCCTGAGCAAAGGGTGCGAAAAAACAGGTGGATCGAAGCTGTATTCTGCTGAAACAGCTGATGCATGTATCTTGATGGAGGAGTAGGACAGGCCTGAATGAAGAAGTTCGGCCAGATACTCCAGAATGTTAGGCATATCTATGTTTGAGACATCTTTTCCTCTTTCAGTACTCCAAATGACAAACCTTTTCCATTTTCCAGCATAGTTCCTTCTTGTTGAAGGTCTGCGTGCTTCAAGAATAATGTCTTTAACTCTTTGGGAAAGTTCTGGATTAGCTGCTGCTATGTGATGTTCCATGCAGTCAGTTGCAACGTTTTTAGGTTTGGATGTATGATGCTGTAGTTGTTCTGAGTTAACATCAAAGGCATCAGGGTATTGGCCACATATTGTTCGAGACATGCTCCTCAGCAGTGGGTACCAGTGTTGTCTTGGCCAGTTTGGAGCTATCAGGATTATCCTTGGACGTTCTTCCTTGATTTTTAGTAATACTTTGTGTATCAAGGGAAGAGGTGGGAATGCATATGCTGTTAGGCCTTTCCAGCTGAAGGAGAGCGAATCCACTTTCCATGCTAGTGGGTGGAATGTCCTTGTGCAGAATTTTTTGAGCTGGTGATTGAGAGGTGATGCGAATAGGTCTATCTGTGGCATTCCCCATTTCTTTGAGATGGTCTTGAAGATGTCCGGGTGAAGCTTCCATTCGTGGGCATCCGAAGTGGTTCTGCTTAATATGTCTGCTAGAGTATTGTCTTTCCCCGGTACAAATATTGCCTGTAACTGAATGTTGTAGCTGAGTGCCAGGGTCCACAGCTCCAAAGTCATTCTGCATAGGGGGTATGAGTGAGTGCCTCCCTGTTTGTTGATGTACCACATGACTGTGGTGTTGTCTGTCCTTATCATCAACTGCCCCTCTTTGAGAAATGGTCTGAACTTTTGGATTGCCAGTTTTACTGCCAGCATTTCTTTTAGGTTGATGTGCAGGTGAAGTTGATCCTGTGTCCACAATCCTTGCACGCATTTGTCCAGCATGTGGGCCCCCCATCCTAGGTCTGAAGCGTCTGTTGTGATGGTCTGGCTTGCTTGACATCTGCGAAAGGGTAGGCCTGGGTTTGACTGGCATGCCTGAGCCCACCATAGGAACTCCTGTTTTAAGCATGGAATTAGTGGTATTTCTGTTTCTAGGCTGTGTCTGTGTTGGGGCCATAAATTCTTTAGGTACCACTGTAGTTTTCTCATATGTAGTCTGGCAAATGGGACCAAGATTATGCATGATGCCATGAAGCCCAAGGCCTGCAGTACTTTTCTTGCTGTTAACTTGTTCAGTTTTGTTAGTGCCAAGAAGTAAAGAGGGAGTTCTTTTTGTTTTTCTGTAGTTAGGAATGCCATTTGTTTTACTGTGTCCAATTCCGCGCCCAAGAATGTCCTTGTTTGGGATGGTATCAGCCTTGACTTTTGTAAATTGACTGTGTATCCCAGTGCTTGTAGCAAGTAAATGACCCTTTGTAAATCTGTTGTCAGCTTGCTTTTGTTGTCCCCTTGTAGCAGGCAGTCGTCCAGGTATGGGTAAATTTGAATTCCCTGTAGTCTGCAATGGGCGATTACTGATGCCAGACATTTTGTGAATACTCTGGGCGCAGTAGATAAGCCAAAGGGCAATGCTGAGAATTGATAGTGCTCTGATCCTGCAAGAAATCTGAGGTATCTTCTGCAGATTGGTCGAATGGGGACGTGCAGGTATGCCTCCTTGAGATCTAGAGTTACCAGCCAACACTCCTTGCCCAGCATGGGAAGAAGTTGCTGTAGGGTCAGCATTTTGAATTTTGGGACAATGATGTATGTATTTAAGGTGGACAGGTCGAGAATTGGTCTCCAACTTTTTTCTTTTCTTGGAACTAGGAATAGTCTGGAGTAGAACCCCTTTCCTTGCTCTGCTGTTGGCACTCTTTCCACAGCTCTCATGTTTGCTAACTCCATTATCTGTTGTAGAGCCTCTGTTTTTTGATTTGGAGGTAGATTTGGCATTCCTCTTTTGACTGGTAAAGTGTGGAAGTGGAACCGGTAACCTTGATCTATGGTTCGTAAAATCCACTTGTCTTTTGTTATGTAGTGCCAGTTCTTTGAAAATAAGGTTAACTTTCCGCCTAGAGGAGCTGCTATTTGTTTCCTGGTAGGCGGGTTTAGGGTTAAGTCACTGTGGTTGTGTTGATGTAGTGGCAGTGGTTGTGTCTGTGCCTCTGTTGTTACCTTGCCACTGTCGTCCTCTGTAGGCACCTCCTCTGGATTGGTTTCTGCCTCTGGAACGTCTATTCCTGCCCCTTTGAGATCTTGTGGAGTCAGGAAAGGACCAATTTTTGGCAGGCCAGTTCCTGCTAAACCTTGGGGGTTGAACCTGCAAGAAATCTTTAACCGTTTGAACAGATTTTGCCTTTTCTTCCATTTTCTTCATAACCTGTTGGGCAGGTGCACCAAACAAACTTGTCTTATCCATAGGAGCATCTAGCAACTTAGCTTTAACATGATCCGGTAAAGCTTGCTCCTTTAGCCATGCATGCCTTCTTATCACTGTGCCAGTCATGGCTGATCTAAATGAAGCCTCCAGTGCATCATAGCCACATTTTAAGGAATGGTTACTAACCTGTTGTATGTTATTTACCATTTCTAATACATATTTCTTATCAAGAGATTCATCAGTGGTTAGCTTTTTAGTTAACTGATCAAGCATAAACTCTTGGTATTGTATCATGTGAAACTGACAGTTTAAGGCTCTAGCTGAGAGAGTAGCTGAAGTGTAGACCTTTTTACCCCATCTGTCTAATGACCTTGCTTCCCTTTCAGAAGGAATAGGGTTTTTAGCTATGGTCGCTACTGCCTTGGGACCCTGGGATATAGTTTCGGGGTCTGCAAGTGGGGCCTTGTAAAGGTGGTGATGAGTATCTGGCACCCTGTAAAATCTGTCTGGTTTGGCAGGGGCTGGGGTAAAGAATCTGGAGCGGAGCAGACATCATTGAAAGCATCATCCACCACAGAGAGAACAGGAGGTATAGCTAAGGGCCTGTGCTGTGGGAGGTGCAGAAAGGTCCTAAGTCTTTTCTGGAGTCTGAAAAATCCTGTTGCTGCCATTGGAACTGCTCTCGCATGGCATGTAAGGTTTCCCCAAAGGAGAATTCTTCTGGTGGGGAAGCAGCTGGAATGGATTCTTCAGCATCAGAATCTTCAAAGTTGGAGAAAGGAGCCTCTGGCTGGTCAGTTATGTCTGATTCATCAGCAGAATCATCAGAGGACACTGGCTCAGGGGGCTCTGCCCTAGGTCTCTTCTCTGGGGCTGAGAGGCCCTGTCTGGGTGAGATTGAGATCCTCTAATTAATGAAATTAAATCTTCTGCCAAAGTAAGCATTTGAGAACTAGAAGAGGGCCTGGTTGTGGGGGTTTAACAGGTACTGTTTTAGTAGTCTTGGCTGCTTTAGCCCTGGCAAAGGCCTTAATGGACATGGCTGCTGGAGGCCTAGCAGCACCACGTGCTGGGGTAGAGACATCCAAGGGAATGGTGTCTGATAAGTCAGTGGCAACCACCGTAGTGGATAAAATTTCTGAGGCCGATTCAAGAGTGGTAGCAGGGGCCTCAGTTGTAGAGATAGATTCAGCTGTACTTTGATCAGTTTTCTCGGTTTCGCCGAAACCGAGACACTCGCGATTTGCTTAACCATGGTTTCGGCCGAAACCGCGGACCGCGAGTGTCGGTCTTTATCTTTGCGCTTTTGGCAGATTGGGAAGTCGGAGGATCCGACGGCATAATGTACGCAAAATCAGAACCGAAAAACTGTTCTGCAAACTCCGACCGGCGCCTAAGCGTTCGTCGGTTGAAAGAAGCACAAGCGAACAGGCTGCTACGTCGTGGGCTGGGCCTAAACAAGGCAGACAATAAGAGTGGAAATCTTTATGAGGTATTTGTTTCCCACAGGTTAAACAATTATTAACTTTTTCTGACATCGGCTGAGGCAAGAAAAAGTCCCCAACGGGGTACTTAGCTTTAGAAGTCTTCGAAGTAGTATTCGGTAGAAGTAATCTCTGGATCCGACCGACCAGCACTTGCGAACAGCTTCTGCTTCGGGCGCCACGCGGCAAGAAAGACTGAGGAAAATGGCGTCGGCTGATGCCTTTATACCCGAAGACCAACAGAGATGACGTCGGGTGAAGTGCGACATCAGCCGAAGCCGGACCCGGACTTTGGAATCCGGCCGACTGAAGGACTGCCTGACGACAGGACAACCCAGTTGTTATGACTGCAGATGCATCCATGAAGGACATCAAGCACATCCAGAAGAAAAATAGACCAGGGGGAGGAGGGTGGGAGTGAAAACTGCAACAGTGAAGTGAAGGACATCTACTGTTATGGTAAGATTTTGCACAGCTGTACTATGTCCTTTCATATCACTGTTGCAGTATCCTTTACAATAGGGAGAATACAAAAGCTCTGGAAGAAGATTGGGAGGAAGAATGGACATCAGAGCCCTCTAGGAAGCCATGGAGAATGATCCTGGCAAAGCCAGCTCTGGCCCTACAAATCACATCGAACTTATAGTGTTTAGTACAAGTATGCACAGAAGTCCAGGTTGCTGCCTCAAGAATAGAACTAGTATCTAAACCCTTTAAAAAAAGCACCAGAAGAAGCCACAGCTCTAGTGGAATGAGCCTTAACAAAAGAAGGAAGGCTCTTCCCATTAAAAGAACAGCAAAAACAAATGGCTTTAGAAATCCAAAAACATGGTTTGCTTAGAAACAACCAAACCTAAAGACCTAGAATGAAAAGAAACAAAAAGCGGATCAAATTTACGAAAAACGTTATTCTTATCCAAGTAATACCTGAGTTGCCTATGCAAATCCAAGCTATGCAAAACCTTCTCATTAACAGACTGCTGAGATCAGAAAAAGTGAGCAAGTGAATAGACTGATTAAGAGACAACTCATTAACCCCCTTGGGCATAATAGAAGGGTTAGTATGAAGGGCCCCCCTGTCTTTATGGGAAACTAAAAGAAGAGAAAAAGCCATGAGGACTTGCAGCTCAGAAACCCATCTGGCAGAAGTAAAGTACAGTTGTGTACACTTACCGTAAATATAGATGTTCGAGTGTATTCACTGTTGCATTCATTACATCTGGGTAATCTGCTGGCAGGTTGCCCTCAGTCAGCCTGAATAACAAAGTCTTGGGTCCTGTGTCAGTTGCTGTCTCCTCTTCCATGACATCAGGTCGTCAGGGGTATAAAACATGCAGCCGACACCAT
The DNA here is from genome assembly GCF_019279795.1 of Protopterus annectens. Taxonomy (NCBI): domain Eukaryota; kingdom Metazoa; phylum Chordata; order Ceratodontiformes; family Protopteridae; genus Protopterus; species Protopterus annectens. The sequence continues at coordinate 36,681,758 of NC_056739.1, forward strand.
TTTAACCAGTTTTTCTTGCCCCAGATGTCATGTGCTCCCCAAATGGGGAGCAAAAATATATATGTACAAACTGTAAATATATAAATGCACTTTAGAAACATAAAAATTTACCTTCAACTAAAAGCAAACACACCACAAAGGCTTTTGAGTACAGGGAAGGAAAGAAAAGGTATAGAAAATGGGGGCTGTTGGGTGGGTAACCCGGACTGCAACAGTGAATACACTTGAACATCTACATTTATGGTAAGTGTACACAACTGTACTATGTTCTTCGTGTTTCTCTGTTGCAGTCATTACATTTGGGTAGATTCCCAAAGCTATGGATGGGAGGATGGAACTAAACAGCATTAGGAGCAGCTATAAGCCCTGCAGGACTGCAGTGGCAAAGCCTGTCCTAGATTTAGAGAAGAGAGGTAAATGATAATGCTTTGTGAATGTATGAACTGAGCTCCAAGTAGCAGCTTCTAGAATGTCTCTGGTAGGGACCCCTCTGAGAAAAGCTGCTGAAGTAGAGGCAGCCCTGGTGGAATGGGATCTGATCCCCTTGGGCACAAGTTTACCATGGTGCAAGTAGCAGAAACAAATGCAATGGCTTATCCATTTAGAAATAGTCTGCTTTGATATAGCCTTCCCCTCTGATCCTGCAGCAAATGCTACCAGTAGTTGCTCAGACTTTCTTAGAGATTTTGTCCTGTTTAAGTAGAATCTTAGTTGTCTGTGTACATCCAATGAATGCAGAATCTGCTCCCCCTTGTTCTGCGGAGTTGGGAAAAAAGTTGGCAGGTGAATGGTCTGGTTAAGAGCCACACTGGATACCACCTTAGGCATAAAAGAAGGATTGGTCCTGAGGGCCACCCTGTCCGGGTAAAAAATAATAAAAGGCTCCACTGCCATGAGAGCCTGTAGTTCTGAAACCCTTTTAGCTGAAGTGATTGCCAAAAGAAAAGCTGTCTTCCAAGAAAGAAATTTTATATCCACAGTAGCTGCTGGTTCAAAAGGAGGCAGGGTGAGTTTTTCCAGCACAAAATTGAGGTCCCATGCAGGAGTTGGTGCTTTCCTGGGAGGCCTTAAATTTTTGGCCCCTCTGAGGTACTGTTTTAGCAGTGGATGAGAAAAGAGGGGAGACTCTGTGTAGTAATGAGCCGAGATGGCAGAGGCATGGATTTGTATTGAAGAAAAAGATAGGCCCTTTTCAAGCATCTCAGTTAAGTATTGTAAAATCTGAGGAATATTGGGCTTTGCTGTGTCTATTCCTTGTGCCTGGTTCCAAGCAGAGAATCTCTTCCATTTACCAGCATAGGATTTTCTAGTACTAGGCCTTCTGGCTTCCAAAATGACATCCATCGCAGGTTTACTGAGAGATTTGGTTTGAATAATTAGTTGATTAGCCATGCTGCAAGATTCAGAGTTTGGAGCTGAGTGTGCAGAATTTGATAGTTCTGCTGAGACAGTAGATGAGGTGTTTGAGGAAGGTGTGACATATTCCTTAGAAGCAGGTACCAGTGTTGGCGAGGCCAGTCCAGAGCAATTAGAATCATTTTTGTTTCTTCCTGTCTGACTTTTAGTAAGACCTTGGAGAGTAGAGGCAGAGGGGGAAAGGCATAGACTGATAGGTTTTTCCAGCTGAAGGATAGAGCATCCTCTTTCCATGCTTTTTTGTGATGAGTGCTTGTACAGAATTTGTCCCACTGATAATTTTGGGGAGAGGCAAATAGATCTATGTCTGGGCTTCCCCATTTCTGTGTTAACATGCTGAAGATTTGTGGATCCAGTTTCCATTCGTGCGGGTCCATAAGATTTCTGATTAGGTCATCTGCCAGAGTATTTTGCTTTCCTGGCAGGAACTGAGCTTGAAGATGTATTTGGTAAGTCAAGGCTGTGTTCCACAAGGCCATGGCTAGTCTGCAAAGGGGGTAGGAATTGGGTACCCCCCTGCTTGTTTATGTACCACATAACTGTGTAGTTGTCCGTCTTTATCAGTAGTTGCCCTGGATGAAGTAAGTCCTTGAAGGCTGTCAGAGCATTCTGAACAGCTAGTATTTCTTTTTGGTTCATATGTAGATGCATTTGGTTTGGGCTCCATTTGCAGTGAATGCATCTCCCAGCCAGGTGGGTCATCCAAGCATAGTCTGATGCATCTGTAGTTAGGGTTTGGGTGGCAGGGGGTAGAGTGAATGACAGTCCCTTGTTTTGGTGACGTGTCTGCCCACCAAAGAAATTCCTGTTGTAGGCAGGGAATGAGAGGAATCATTGTTTCAAGGCTGTGACAATGTTGACTCCATAGCCTTTTTACGTGCCATTGAAGTTTCCTCATATGCAGTCTCGCATATGGAATTAGTATAATGCAGGATGCCATGAACCCCAAGGCCTGCAGAATTTGTCTTGCAGATAACTGGGTTTTTGTTGCTATTTGTTTGAAGTATATTGTCAATTGCATTTGTTTGTCTGATGTGAGGTAAGCCATCTGGGCAGTTGTATTCAAGCTTGTACCCAGGAATGTAATTACTTGAGAGGGTACCAGTTGTGATTTATTTTCGTTTATGGTGTACCCTAGGCATGCTAGAAGCCTTTTTACAAATGCCAGATGTTGCAGAAGAGTGTCCTTGTCCTCTGCCTGAATGAGACAATAGTCCAGATAAGGATAAATTTGAATGTTTCTTTGTCTGCAAAATGCAATTACTGGTGCCAGGCACTTTGTAAAGACCCTGGGCACAGCAGATAAGCCAAAGGGCAGTGCAGAGAATTGGTAATGCAAAAAACCTGCTTTGAAGTGGAGGTATCTTCTGCACAATTCCCTTATTGGGATATGCAGGTATGCCTCTTTTAAGTCTAGAGTTACTAACTAGGCATTCTTGCCTAGCATAGGCAGTAGCTGTTGTAAAATCAGCATTTTGAATTATGGAATGTCATGGAACGTGTTCAGAATCGATAAGTCCAGTATTGGACGCCATGATTTGTCTTTTCTGGGTACCAGGAAAAGTCTTGAATAAAATCCTTGTCATTTTTTCCTTTTCTGGTACCGGCTGAATAACCCCCATATCCATGAGGGACATGACTTGTTTCTGGGCCTCTGCCCACTGGTTTTGTGGCAGATCCGGCCATCCGTTTGGAATTGGCAAAGTATGGAAATGAAATCTGTACCCCTGGGATACTACATTTAATACCCACTTGTCCTGGGTAATTAACTGCCAATTTTGAGCATGAAGTGCTAGTTTTCCCCCCAAGAGGGCTGCCAAACGATAAGTGCTTGGAGATGGTAGAGGAAAGTCATTGAGACTGCTTACTGTAGGGTTGTGCTTTGTTACCTCCAGATTTGGAGGTGGAGGCACCCCATTGCTTTGACCTGTAAGATCCCTGTGATTGATATCTGGAGACTTTTGAGTGCCTGGGTTTGCCCTGAGTGGCTCTGTTGGACACAGGAAAGGACCAAATTTTAGTAGGCCAGTGCCTACTGAACCTGGGTGGCTGCACTTGCAAGACATCTTTTACAGTTTGCATAGATTTAGCTTTGTCTTCCATTTTCTTTAAAACCTCTTCTGCCTTATTACCAAACAGAGTATCATGCTGCAGAGGGGCATCCAACAATTTAGCTTTAACATGATCAGGCAGATTTTGTTCCTTGAGCCAGGCATGCCTTCTTATCACAGATCCAGTAACGGTGGCCCTAAAGAGGCCTCCAAGGAATCAAAACCACATTGCAAAGTATGCTTTCCAACTTGTTCTGCTGAATGCAATAAATCCTGTAACTCTATTTTCCACACAATCAGAAATCAACATCATTTTCTGTTTCAGTAAGCCCATAACATGCTGTTGATATTTAAGCATATGAAACTGGCAGTTTAAGGCCCTGATTACCAATGTTGCAGACATACAAACCTTCTTACCCCATCTATCCAGTGCCCTGGAATCTCTATCAGAAGGGGTAGGATTTTTGGCTGTAGAAGCCTTAACACATTTGGGACCCTGAGAAATAGTCTCAGGATCAGAAGCAGGATTTTTGAAAAGAAAGTTGTGGGAGTTAGGAACCCTGTAATATCTGTCTGGCTTACTATGAGCCGGAGGCAGGGAATCAGGAGCCATGCTTGATTCTGAGAACACATCATCAACAATGTCTAAAACAGGAGGTACTGCCAAAGGCCTATGCTGAAGAAGAAGAAGGAAATCCCTAAGCCTCTTTTTTGATTCAGAGAAGTCCTGACTCTCCCAGTGAAAATGTTCCCTTAAAGTATGTAAAGTCTCTCCAAAAGAATAATCCTCAGGAGGAGATGCAGATGGGATGGATTCCTCTGCATCACAATCCTCATAAGGTGGATTAGAAAATTCCCGATCAGAAGAGGAATCAGAAGAAATGGAAACCTGATCTGAAGATTCATAATCAGTGCCTTGCCTAGGCCTCTTATCGTGGGTTGGGGGGTTTAGGAATCCCTGATCAAGGTAATTAAATCCTCAGCCATTTTAATCATTTGTTTTTCAGGCATACGGCCTGAGCATGTGTCTCATGCGTCGGTTTTTTAGACATAGAAGTCATTTTTGACCTTGTTTTTGTTGATGGCATCAGCTTAATATAAAAATGTTGAGGCCTGAAAACACTCTCAGAAGCCAGTGCCTGCTCAGCGGCTCTGGACCCATCCAAGGAAGAGACATCCGCGGGTTCAATACTTTGCGAATCTCGCAGCATACCAGACTCTGAATGGGTCTCGGTAGAGGCCTGTGACTCAAAAGTAGTGGGTATCAGGGGCTGCGAAAGCACCTCACTGAGTACCGGCAAACCGGCGACTGGCTTAGGAGAAGCTTTGTCGGTTTTGGACCTCGACGGTCTGCCTTTGTCTTTTTCCTTGTGTTTTTTGTGAACTCCGGTAGTCGGATTGCTAACCAACGACATTTCAGGGTAGTTACATCTTGAACCAAAATATTTAGAAGCAAAAATATACAGATGCTTAATAGTGCGTTGGTTAAATTTAGCACAAAACCGACAGCAAGGCACGTTGTGCTCAGGGCCTAGGCAAGGAATACAGTACAAATGAAAATCCTTATGAGGTATTTGCTTCCCACAAGTAATGCAGTTATTAACTTTTACTGACATCGGTAAGGAGCAAGAAAAAGTTTCCCCAACGGGGTACTTAGCTTTAGTTTGAAGACTTCAGTTCTGAAACTCGAAAACGAAAATTTCAGGAGTCGGCCGACCAGCACTTGTGAACTGCTTCTGCTTTGGGCACCGCACGGCAAGAAAGACTGATGTAATGGTGTCGGCTGCATGTTTTATACCCCTGACGACCTGACGTCATGGAAGAAGGGACAGCAACCGACGCAGGACCCAAGACTTTGTTAATCAGGCCGACTGAGGGCTACCTGCAAGCAGATAACCCAAATGTAATGACTGCAACAGTGAAACACGAAGAAAGTACAGTTTTGTACCTACCATAAATGTAGATGTCCGATAGGTATGCATCTGCAGTCATAACATATGGGTTGTCCTGCCTCAGGCAGCCCTTCGGTCGGCCGGATTCCAAAGTCTGGGTCTGGCCTCGGCTGATGTCGCACCTTCCCCGACGTCACAGCTGCTGGGGTATAAAGGCATCAGCCGACGCTATTTTCCTCAGTGTTTCTTGCCCCAGATGCCAGGTGCCCTCTAGGAAGGCTAAATTTGGATAAAAATTGAAAATTCCAAACAGAGAAAAATAATATATATATATATATATATATATATATATATATATATATATATATATATACAAATAAAACAAATACACCATAATAGATTCCCCCAGCTAGCTGAAAGAGGGGTAAGCACCCTAGGAATACGACAGAGGGGAAGGCGGGTGGGTAATCCTGACTGCAGATGCATACCTATCGGACATCTACATTTATGGTAGGTACAAAACTGTACTATGTCCTTCGAGGATGCATCTGCAGTCATAACATATGGGTAGAATACCATAGCCAAACTGGGGGAGGAGGTACTAAGATAAGGATGGTGTAGTTATGATCCCCTGTAAAACTGTAGTTGCAAAACCTGCTCGGGATCTGGAGTATAAAGGTAGATTGTAATGCTTGGCAAATGTATGCACGGAGCTCCAAGTAGCAGCTTCTAAAATGTCTTTGGTAGCCACCCCTCGTAGGAAAGCTGTAGTGGTGGCTGTGGCTCTTGTGGAGTGAGGCCTGATATTTTCAGGAGCTGTCTTTCCATGAAAAGAGTAGCAGAAACGAATGCAATTTCCTATCCATTTAGAGATTGTCTGTTTGGAAATTGCTATTCCTTGCACTCCAGCTGCATATGCTACCAGAAGTTGGTCAATTTTTCTGCTGGTTTTAGTTCTGTCCAGATAGTAGCATAGTTATCTGTGTACATCCAAGGTGTGTAGTAGTTTTTCTCCCCTGTTCTGTGGGTTAGGGAAGAACGTAGGCAAATGGATAGCTTGGTTCAAGGATACCCTGGATACCACCTTTGGCATGAAAGTAGGATTGGTTCTCAGAGACACTCTATCCTGGTGAAAAATAAGGAAAGGCTGCACTGCCATCAGTGCCTGTAACTCAGATACTCTTCTTGCTGAAGTGATTGCTAGAAGGAAAGCAGTTTTCCAAGATAAGGACTGTAAGTCTGCTGATGCTGCTGGTTCAAAAGGGGGCAGTGTTAATTTTTCCAGCACGAAATTGAGATCCCATGCAGGCAGAGGTGGTTTCCTTGGAGGTTTTACATTTTTGATCCCTCTTAAAAATTGTCTGAGGAGAGGGGTTTTAGGCAATTTTCCAGGCAGTCAGCTGCAGTGTTTTCAAGTTTGGATGCAGTGTCTTGAAGTTGTTCTGCGTTAGAAGTAGAGGCCATAGGGGTAGAGGCCGTGAGTTCGTCCGAGACATGCTTCTCAGCAGCGGATACCAGTGCTGTCTTGGCCAGTCTGGAGCTATCAGTATCACATTTGGCTGTTCCTCTCTGATCTTCAGTAGTACTCTGTACATCAATGGAAGTGGTGGAAAGGCATACACTGTTAGGGCATTCCAGTTGAAAGAGAGGGAGTCCACCTTCCAGGCTTGTGGGTGGTATACTCTTGAGCAGAATTTCTTTAGTTGGTTGTTGAGTGGGGAGGCGAACAGGTCTATCTCTGGCATTCCCCATTTGTTTGTTATGATTTTGAAGATGTCTGGATGCAGCATCCATTCGTGAGCATCCGTGGTATCCTGCTTAAGCTGTCTGCTAGTGAATTCTCTTTTCCTGGTATGAATTTGGCCTGCAGTTGGATGTTGAGATCCAGGGCTAGGTTCCACAGATCCATTGCCATCCAGCATAGAGGGTAGGAATGCGTGCCTCCCTGTTTGTTTATGTACCACATGACTGTGGTATTGTCTGTCCTTATCAGCAGATGACCTTGCTGGAGGAATGATTTGAATGCCTCGATTGCATGCTTCACTGCCAGCATCTCCTTGAGGTTTATGTGCAAATTCAGCTGGTCTTGAGTCCATAGGCCTTGGATGCACTTGTCTTCCATGTGTGCTCCCCATCCTCGGTCTGAGGCGTCCGTGGTGATGGTCTGCCTTGGTTGTGGTTTGTGAAAAGGCAACCCTCTGTTGGACTGGCAGGCCTGAGCCCACCACAGGAATTCCTTTTTCAGGCATGGAATGATTGGAATCATGGTTTTTAGACTGTGCCTGTGTTGAGACCATACATTCCTTAGGTACCATTGTAATTTTCTCATATGCAGCCTGGCATGTGGGATCAAGATTATGCAAGATGCCATGTAACCCAGGGCCTGCAGGACTTTCCTTGCAGTAAGCTGAGTTTGTCTTGTCAAAGCCATGAAGTAGACTGGGAGTTGCTTTTGTTTTTCTTCTGTGAGAAAAGCCATCTGAGTTATTGTGTCCAGATCCGCACCCAAAAAGGTTATCCTTTGGGATGGCACTAGTCTTGACTTCTGGATGTTGACTGTGTATCCCAAGGCCTGTAACAGGTGTATGACATAGGCCAAATCCTTTGTAAGTCTTGTCCTGTTCTCCGCTTGTATTAGGCAGTCGTCCAGGTATGGGTAGATTTGAATTCCCTGAAGCCTGCAATGTGCAATTACTGATGCCAGGCATTTCGTGAATACTCTGGGTGCAGTAGACAAGCCAAATGGCAATGCTGAGAATTGATAATGCTCTGATCCTGCAAGAAATCTGAGGTGCCTTCTGCAATCTGGTCGTATAGGGACGTGCAGGTATGCCTCCTTGAGATCTAGAGTCACCAGCCAAGACTCCTTGCCCAACATGGGAAGAAGTTGCTCTAGGGTCAGCATTTTGAATTTTGGCACAATGAGAGATGTGTTTAGTGCGGACAAGTCGAGAATAGGCCTCCATTGGGTTTCTTTTCTTGGTACAAGGAATAGTCTGGAGTAAAACCCTTGGCCTTGTTCCGTAGATGGTACCTTTTATTGCTTTCATCTGAAGTAAATTGTTGATTTGTCTTAAAGCCTCTGGCTTCTGGTTTGGTGGAAGGTTTGGCATTCCGCTCCTTCTTGGTAAAGTGTGGAAATGAAACCTGTATCCTCTGTCTATTGTTTGCAATGTCCATTTGTCTTTTGTAATGCAATGCCAGTTGTTTGAGAATAAAGCCAATTTTCCGCCCAAGGGTGCTTCCAGTTGTTCCCTTGTAGGCGGAGTCAGAGTCAAGTCATTGTGTTTGTCCTGTGGAAGTGGATGTAGTTGCAGCTGTGGCAGTACTCCTCTGGTTGGCAGGTTGCCACTGGCGATCCCTGTAGGCACCTTTTGATTGACCTCTGCCTCTTGGGCATCTATTCCTGCCCCTCTGTGCTTTGGAGTTGTCTGGAAAGGACCAATTCTTTGAAGGCTAGTTTCTGCTGAACCTCGGAAGTTGGACCTGCAGAAAATCCTTAACTGTTTGCACAGATTTTGCTTTTTCTTCCACTTTCTTTAGAATCTCCTGTGCAGGGGAGCCAAATAAACTTTGTTTCTCCATTGAAGCATCTAGGAGTTTAGCCTTAACATGGTCCGGCAAGGATTGTTCTTTTAGCCAGGCATGTCTACGAACTACTGCCCCAGTAATAGCTGATCTAAATGAAGCTTCCAGTGCATCATAGCCACATTTTAAAAAATGATTACTGACCTGCTGAGAATTGTGTACCAAATCCTGAAGGGCCTTACGGTCTAAAGGTTCAGGAGAAGAAAGCTTTTTATTCAGCTGGTCTAACAAATATTCCTGGTACTGTATCATATGGAATTGACAGTTTAAAGCCCTGGCAGAAAGAGTAGCAGATGTATAAACCTTTTTCCCCATCTCTAATGCTCTTGACTCCCTTTCAGAGGGTAGTGGGTTTTTGGCAGTGGCAGCTGCAACACCTTTCGGGCCCTGAGAAATAGTTTCTGGGTCTGCAGCATGGGCCTTATACAAGTGGAAGTGGGAATCCGGAACCCTGTAGTATCTTGTCAGGTTTGGCAGGGGCCGGAGGAAGTGAATCAGGGGCAGAGCTGACATCATTATATGCATCATCAACTACAGTAAGCACAGGTGGTATGGCTAAAGGCCTATGCTGTGGCAAGTGTAAGAAAGTCCTAAGTCTTTTTCTAGAATCAGAAAAATCCTGACCCTGCCATTGAAAGTGTTCCCTCATAGAGTGTAAAGTTTCCCCAAAGGAAAATTCCTCTGGAGGGGAAGCAGAAGGGATAGAGTCTTCTCCATCAGAGTCCTCATAAGGTGAGTATGGCCCTTCGTGATGGTCTGACAAATCAGATCCATCCGAGGAGTAGTCAGAGGAGAGAGGTTCAGGGGGTTCAGTCCTGGGCCTTTTGTCAGGAGGAGGTTGGGAGGCCCTGTCTGGGTGAGGTTGGGAACCCCTAATCAGAGAGATAAGGTCCTCAGCAAGACTGAGAATCTGGGTACTTGAGGAAGGTCTCTGTGAGGTTGATTTTGCAGGTAAAGCTTTAGTAATTTTAGCTGCTTTAGCCCTGGAGAAAGCCTTAATAGACATAGAAGCAGGGGGCCTAGCTGCCCCACGTGCAGGAGTGGAAATGTCCAAAGGAATGGTGTCGGACAATTCTCGTGCGCTTGCTTCTTCGGTAGGAATTTCTGTAGCCGACTCGGCCAGGGCCTCGCTGGCCTCGGTTGTCTGAGGTATGATTTCGGCAGAAGGAAGAACCGAGGCCTCGGTTTCAGCCGAAACCGAGACACTTGCGGTAGGCCTAACCGTGGTTTCAGCCGAAACCGCGGGCCGCGAGTGTTGGCCCTTTTCCTTGCGTTTTTTGGCTAAATGCGTAGTCGGAGTCTCCGATGGCATTTTATATGCAAAAGCTGATCCAAAAAACTCTTCTGCAAACTCCGACCGACGTCTAAGAGTCCGTCGGTTGAAGGAGGCACAGGCTAAACAGGCTGATACGTCGTGGTCTGGGCCTAAGCAAGGAAGGCAGCAGGAATGGAAATCCTTATGAGGTATTTGTTTCCCACAAGTTAAACAATTATTTACTTTGTCTGACATCGGCTGAGGCAAGAAAGAGTCCCCAACGGGGTACTTAGCTTTTTAGAAGTCTTCGGTAGCTGAATCTCTGGATCTGACTGACCGGCACTTGCGAACAGCTTCTGCTTCGGGCACCGCGCGGCAAGAAAGACTGGGGAAAATGGCGTCGGCTGATGCCTTTATACCCCAGCAGCTGTGACGTCGGGGAAGATGCGACATCAGCCGAGGCCAGACCCAGACTTTGGAATCCGGCCGACCGAAGGGCTGCCTGAGGCAGGACAACCCATATGTTATGACTGCAGATGCATCCTTGAAGGACATCATCCAAAGGAACATCTAGAGTAATTGGATCTAGGTTATGAGAAAAATACCAAACAGAAAACCTCTTCCATTTCGATAAATAAGATTGTCTAGTAGTGGGTTTCCTGGCCTGCTGCAGGACCCAAAGCATGTCCTCTGAAAAAATGTGTCTGTAAGTGATCAAAGCCCTATCACCCACAATGTCAGCTGAAGTGTGGACAGGTAGGGATGGATGATAGATCCCTTGTCTAGTGTGAGTGGGTCAACCCTGTGAGGTAATGTATGATGACTGCCCTTGGCAAGATGCAGAAGAAGATGGAACCAATGCTGTCTGGGCCAAAAAGGAGTCACAAGCATGATTTCGGGAGCACCCTGTTTTATCTTCAACAGGACTTTCAGAATGAGAGGAAGGGGAGGGGAGGGAAGACATAAAGAAAAGTACAGTTTTGTACCTACCATAAATGTAGATGTTCGAGTGCTCATACAGCTGCAGTCATAACAGATGGGTTATCCTGCCGTCAGGCGGGTCCTCGGTCGGCCGAATTCCAAAGTCTAGGTCCGGCATCGGTTGTCGTTGCTTCTTCCCTGACGTCAGTGCGGCAGGGGTATAAAAGAGGCAGCCGACGCCATTTTCTTCAGTTTTTCTTGCCCCAGATGTCAGGTGCCCCCAGAAGGAAGGCAAACATAATGTTATGCAAAGATGCAATGTTGATAAATCAAAAACAGTAGTTGCAAGCAAATACACCATAAAAGAATACCCCAAAAAGGTTATATGAAAAGTGTTTGTCATAAGGCCTGTCCTAAGAGGGGATGGAGGGATGGAAACCTGGACTGCAGCTGTATGAGCACTCGAACATCTACATTTATGGTAGGTACAAAACTGTACTATGTTCATCGCGCATACAGCTGCAGTCATAACAGATGGGTAGAATCCCAAAGCAAAGTAAGGGTGGTAGGCACTAAGTGGAACTAGGAGGGGCTAGGATGCCCTGCAGGACTGCTGTGGCAAAGCCCGCTCTAGATTTTGGGTATAGTGGGAGGTGATAGTGCTTGGAGAAAGTGTGCACTGAACTCCAAGTGGCTGCTTCCAAAATGTCCTTGGTAGGGACCCCCCTGAGGAAGGCTGCAGAGGTAGCTGTGGCTCTGGTGGAGTGGGATCTGATGCATGCAGGCACAGTTTTTCCATGAAAGGAGTAACAAAAGCGTATGCAGTGGGCTATCCATTTTGAAATTGTCTGTTTGGAAATAGCCTTTCCCTGAGCACCTACAGCATAGGACACAAAGAGTTGCTCAGATTTCCTGAATGGCTTTGTTCTGTCCAAGTAGCAACGTAGTTGTCTGTGAATGTCCAAGGAATGTAGTAGTCTTTCCCCTTTGTTTTGCGGATTAGGATAAAAGGTAGGTAAGTGGATAGTCTGATTCAAAGCTACACTGGATACTACCTTTGGCATAAAGGTAGGATTGGTTCATAAGGAAACTCTGTCCTGATGGAAAATGATGAATGGTTGCACAGCCATGAGGGCCTGTAGCTCCGAAACCCTGCGTGCTGAGGTGATAGCCAGAAGAAAGGCTGTTTTCCATGACAAGTACTGTAACTCTGTTGAAGAAGCTGGCTCGAAGGGAGGAAGGGTCAGCTTTTCCAATACGTAGTTGAGGTCCCAGGCAGGGACTGGTGGTTTCCTTGGGGGTTTTAAATTCTTTGCCCCTCTGAGGAACTGCCTTAAGAGAGGGTGAGAGAATAAAGGAGGATCTGTGTTGTATTGTGCAGAAATGGCTGAAGCGTGGATCTTGATGGAGGAGAAGGAAAGTCCATTGTTTAACACCTCAGCTAGGTACTGTAAAATTTGAGGTATATTTATTACCCAAGGATTCTGTCCCTTTTCTTGATTCCAGGCACAAAATCGTTTCCATTTGGCGGAGTACGCCTTTCTAGTAGAAGGTCTTCTGGCCTCCAAGATGACATCCTGCACCTCCTTGGAGAGGAGAAACTGTTGGGAAATCAAGGAATTCTCCATGCAGCTAGATTTAGAGTTTTGAGATGGCTGTGAAGAGTTTTGTAGTTGTGCTGGGACAACAGAAGAGGAACTAGAGGTAGGATCCATGGTGGGGAATGTGTCAGGCTCTTCAGGAGCGGATACCAGTGTTGTCTTGGCCAGTCTGGAGCGATGAGAATCATTTTCGGCCTCTCTGCTCTGGCTTTTAATAGGACTTTGGGCAGCAGAGGAAGAGGCGGGAAGGCATACACTGCCAATGTTGCCCAATTGAAGGAAAGTGCGTCCACTTTCCAGGCCTGTGGATGAAAGGTCCTTGAACAAAATTTTTTCAACTGGCAATTTCTGTGGGTAGCAAAGAGATCTATGTCTGGCGGTCCCCATGCCTGAGTTATCTTTGTGAAAACTTGAGGATGCAACTTCCATTCGTGTGGATCTGTCATATTTCTGCTTAGGTTGTCTGCCAGTGTGTTTTCCTTCCCTGGCAGGAATTGTGCCTGTAGTGAATTTGCAGTTCCAGTGCTGTGTTCCATAGGGTCATGGCTTGCCTGCACAGGGGGTATGAATGAGTTCCCCCCTGTTTGTTTATGTACCACATCACTGTGGTGTTGTCTGTCCTTATCAACAGCTGGCCTGGATGCAGTAGGTCTTTGATGGTCATAATAGCCTTTTGCACGGCTAGCATTTCCTTTTGGTTGATGTAAAGGTGCTTCTCTTTTCGGGTCCATTTTCCCTGAATGCACTGATCTGTCATGTGTGCTCCCCAGGCGTAGTCTGAGGCGTCTGTTGTGATGATTTGAGTTGCTTGGGGTACACAGAAAGGAAGACCTGTGTTTCTTTGGCAAGCTTGAGCCCACCACATAAATTCCTTTTGAAGGCATGGAATGAGTGGTATAATTGCTTCCAAGCTGTGGCTGTGTTGAGACCATAAGTTTTTCAGGTACCATTGAAGTTTCCTCATATGCAGCTTTGCACATGGGATTAGTAGGATGCAAGATGCCATGAATCCCAGAGCCTGCAGGATTTTCCTTGCAGTTAGCCTGGTGTAAGTTGCCATTTTTCTGAAGTATTGAGACAGTTGCCCTTGCTTGTCTGGTATGAGGTAGGCCATCTGGGTGGTTGTATCCAAGCTGGCACCCAGGAAAATTATTTGTTGAGAGGGTATTAGTTTTGATTTCTTTTTGTTGACTGCGTATCCCAGGAAGTTCAACAGTTTTATTACAAATGCCAGGAGCTGCAGTATGTCCTTGCTGTCCGCTTGGATCAGGCAGTCGTCCAGATATGGGTAGATTTGTATCCCTTGTAGTCTGCAGAAGGCGATTACTGATGCCAAGCATTTCGTAAACACTCTGGGTGCAGTAGATAAGCCAAACAGCAATGCAGAGAATTGGTAATGGGTTGAACCTGCAAAAAATCTGAGGTATCTTCTGCAATCTTGTCTGATAGGGACATGCAGGTATGCCTCCTTGAGGTCCAATGTTACCAGCCAAGACTCCTTGCCCAGCATGGGAAGAAGCTGCTGTAATGTGAGCATCTTGAATTTTGGCACCTGTAGATATGTGTTTAGGACGGATAGGTCTAAGATAGGTCTCCAATCTTTGTCTTTCCTCGGTACCAGGAATAGTCTGGAATAAAACCCTTGACCTTGTTCTTTTGCAGGTACCTCTTGAATTGCTTTCATGTCCATGAAAGCTGAAACTTGTTTTTGTGCCTCTGCACTTTGATTTTGTGGCAGGTTTGGCATGCCTCTCATTTTTGGAAGGGTGTGAAAGTGGAACCTGTAGCATCTGTCTATAATGTCCAGAATCCATTTGTCTTTTGTAACAATATGCCAATTTTTTGAGAATAATGTCAGTTTTCCGCCCAAAGGTGTTGCCATTAAAGCTTTGCTTGGCAGGTGTAGGGGAAAGTCATTGTGTCTGTTTTCTAAAAGCCTGTGATCTATCTTCTCCACCTCTTAGGGTTGGTGCTTGCCACTGTCTGGCTCTGTAAGATCCTTGAGGTTGCCCTCTACCCCTTGGGCGCCTGTATCTGCCCCTTTGAGGTCTGTCCGTGGCTGCAAAGCACCAAATTTTTGAAGGCCAGTTTCTGCTGAAACGTGGGGGCTGTACCTGCAGGAAATCTTTCACTGTTTGCATTGATTTCGCTTTTTCCTCCATTTTCTTTAGCACCTCCTCAGCTTTAACACCAAACAATACATCTTTTTTGAAGGGGTGCATCTAATAATTTAGCTTTGACATGATCTGGTAAGGTTTGCTCTTTGAGCCAAGCATGCCTACGTATAACAGACCCCGTAACAGCAGCTCTACATGAGGCCTCTAAAGCATCAAAACCACACTGCAATGTATGTTTACCCACTTGCTCTGCACCATGCAACAAATCCTGCAACTCTTTTAAATCTGGTTGTTCTGGTTGTGTCATCTTGCTTTTCAGCTGAGATATCAAAAACTGTTGATATTTTAACATATGGAACTGACAGTTTAATGCCCTCATGGTTAAAGTGGCCAAGGTGTACACCTTTTTCCCCCACCTTTCTAAAGCTCTGGGAATCTCTCTCTGAAGGTAATGGATTTTTAGCAGTAGAGACCTTAATTCCCTTGGGACCCTGTGAAATTGTTTCTGGGTCAGCAGTATGGCTTTTATATAGGAACTGGTGAGAATCAGGAACCCGGTAATACCTGTCTGGTTTAACAGGAGCTGGAGGCAAAGAATCAGGATTAAGGCTGGCTTCTGTGTACACATCATCCAATATATCTAAAACAGGAGGGATAGCCAGAGGCCTATGCTGGGGGAGCAGAAGAAATTCCCTGAGCCTTTTCTTGGAATCTGAGTAATCTTGGCCTTCCCAGTGAAAGTGTTCCCTCAATGTATGCAGGGTTTCCCCAAAAGAGAAGTCCTCAGTGGGGGAGACTGAGGGAATAGACTCCTCTGCATCAGAGTCTTTGAAGGGAGAACAGGCATAATCCTGGTCCTCAGATAGTTCTGAGGTAATAGAAGCTTGATCTGAGGAAGGGTAGTCGTCCTCTAATCTGAGCCTTTTGTCAGAGGGGGGTTGAGAACCCCTGATAAGAGTAATCAAATCCTCAAGGCATGGTGCCTTGAGAGGGGGTCTGAGGAACCTGTTTTTTGGTTTTCATGGCTGCTTTAGATTTAGTGAAGGCTTTAATGGAGAAGGAGGAAGGCCTGATGACCCCTTGAGAAATGGCAGGTCTGTCTAAATTCTGAGTTTCCCCACCAGGAGTGGCGTTGGGATCTGTAGTAGGAATGGGGGCCGAGGAGCCTGCGACCTCGTGTACTGAAGACACCGGTAATGCATTGTCATCGGTACTCAGGGGCTGCGTAGGCGCCTCGCTGAGTACTGGAGAACTGGTAGTCGGCCTTAGCGTGGTTTCAGTAGGTGGTGCGGACCTCGTATGTCGGTCCTTATCTTTGCATTTTTTGCTCAAAACTGGAGTCGGAGTATCCGACGACATAATATAATTAAATTTTTTGCCAAAAAAGTGAAGGGCGAACTCCGCCCGACGCTTAATAGTGCGCTTATTGAATCTAGCACAAAAACGGCAGGCCGAGACGTCGTGGTCTGGGCCTAAGCAAGGTATACAGAAAGAGTGGAAATCCTTATGCGGTATTTGCTTCCCACATGAAATGCAATTATTAACTTTGTCTGACATCGGTCTGAGGCAAGAAAAGTTTCTCCAATGGGGTACTTAGCTTTCAAGAAGACTTCGGCTGAAATACTTTCGTAAATCTCAGGAGCTGGCCGACCGGCCCTTGCGAACTGCTTCTGTTTCGGGCACCGCGCGGCAAGAAAGACTGGGGAAAATGGCATTGGCTGCCTCTTTTATACCCCTGCCGCACTGACGTCAGGGAAGAAGCGACGACAACCGACGCTGGACCTAGACTTTGGAATTCGGCCGACCGAGGACCCGCCTGATGGCAGGATAACCCCATCTGTTATGACTGCAGCTGTATGCACGATGAACATCATCCCCTTCCAAGAAAAAGAGAGGGTTGTCCACCTTCCAGCCAAGAGGGCATGGGACTCTGGCACGGAGGCAAATAGATCTGCTTCAGAAGAACCCCACTGGTGGACAATGTCCAAAAACAAATCCCTGTGAAACATCCACTTGTGGGATTGAGTTATGAACCTGCTCAGAGAATCTGCCACTATGTTATGATCTGGGAGAATGTAAACTGCCTGAATGGTCACCTGACACTGGACAGCTAGCTCCCAAACCTGAAGGGCTAACCTGCATAGCAGATAACTCCTCGTCCCCTCTTGCTTGTTGATATACCATATTGTCTGTGCGAATCCTGAGAGGCCCTGTTAGAAAAAGAGAATGAAAAGCCTGAAGAGCCAGCAAAAGAGCTCTCACCACTTCGACACTGATGTGATCTTTCTTTGTCAAAGCGGCCAAAGGCCCTGTACCTTTAGAGGGCCGAATGAGGCCCCCCATCCCACATCCCAGGCATGTGTGAAAAGGTCCTGAGAGGGGACTGGAGGTTGAAAAGGAAGCCCTGGGTTGAGGGACAACTGATGAATCCACCACTAATGTTCCAGCTTGAGGCATAGAAGTACAGGAATGAGAAAATCTAAAGGATGAGAATGTTGAAGCCAAACTGACTTTAGAAACCACTGAAGCTTTCTCATGTGGAGCTTGGCTAGAGAGAACACAGGAATGGTGAAAGCCATGTAACCCAGAGCCCTCAGAAATTCTCTGGCTGTGACTGAAGCCAGAGGAAGAAGGGATTGAAAGAAGGCAGTGAGAGTTAAGGCACTGGGAGGAGACAGGGATACCAGCATTGGAACAGTCTGGATCCTGCATACCAAAAAACATGACGCTGAGAAGGAGTCAGGAATGACTTCTGGAAATTTACAGTAAACCCCAGGCTTTGCAGGACAGAAATGGTAAAGAGTAGATGCTGAAGTAAGACCTCTGGAGAGGAGGCTTGAATAAGCAGGTCATCCAGGTAGGGAAAGACCTGTATCCCCCTTCGCCTTCAGAAAACAATCACAGGTGCAAGGCATTTGGTAAAGACCCTTGGGGCAGTAGAGAGCCCAAAGGGCAAAGCAGATAACTAAAAATGCCACAAAACAACAGAGAAATGTAAAAACTCCCTGAAAAGGGGGGTGAATAGGAATGTGTACATAAACATCCTTGAGATCCAGGGAAAGTAGCAAAGGAAATGAGGTTTGAAGGGATAGCATCCAAAAGGAAGGGACCTTCAAAAAGGTGTTTAGGTGAGAAGGATCCAGAATGGATCTCCAGGTGTCTTCTTTCCTGTAGATGAAGAACATTCTGGAGTAAAACCCCTTCCCCCTGTGAGAATTTGGAACCTTTTGAATTGTTCCTTGACCCAACAGGCCCTGAAGCATCTCTGGAAAAAAAAGGCAACTGTTCTTGAGGAGGCTGAGGAATGTCCAAAAAGTAGGGAAGAGATTTGTAAGGATGTAATAATGTGGCAAAGTATGAAAAGAAACGAAGATTCCTGGGTCAACTTCACCCAAACAGGAAGGGACAAGGAAACATGCAGACAACGAGGAATGTGACAGTCAGACAGCACCTGCTTTGTCAGGAAAAGGACGGTTCTGAGTAGCAGGAGTTTGGGTATCCTTAGCAGGGGGAGAGCTTCTACCACCTTTTTACCTTTAGGAGGAGGGCGAGACTGTCTATGGCGGACAAAGGCAGACTTATTAGGAAAATTCCTTTGAAACTTGGGCACAGGGGAAACACAAATATGCTTCAGTTCCTGTAAGGCCTTGCCCATTTCTTGCATGGACTTAAACAGCTCTGCAGCAGCAGCAGCACCAAACAAACACTTATTATCCATCAGTTTAGCCTGGATATCATCAGGCAGTGAAGTCTGAGCCAGGAATACCTCCTCAAAACACAACCAGAAGCAGCAGCCCAGGATGAAGCATCAGCTGCATCACAGCTGCATTTTGTGGATGGGGAGCTACTTGGGAGGATGCCCCTAGCAAAGCAAGAGCAGGGGCCTCCCCTCAGAATCAGGGAGATCAGAAGTAGCCTGAGAGAGAAGAGCCAAAAAGTACAGTTTTGTACCTACCATAAATGTAGATGTTCGAGGATCCCCATTGCTGCAGTCCTTACTATTGGGTATAGTCCGCTGTCCAGTCGGCCCGAATACCAGAGTATAAGGCTGACGTCGGTCAGGGCGCATTAGACTGACGTCAGTACGTCAGGGTACTAATGCGCATGACCGACGTCATATCCTCAGTCTTTTCTTGCCCCAGATGTCAGAAGACCCTAAAAAGACAAGGCCCAAAATACCTGCACCAAAAATATGTACAATATATACAAGAATATATACAAAAATATAAGCATGTAACCTCACCTACACAACCACCCCTAAACACAGAGGGGAAGGAGGGAGGGTAAATTGGACTGCAGCAATG
This sequence comes from Protopterus annectens, assembly GCF_019279795.1. Lineage (NCBI taxonomy): Eukaryota > Metazoa > Chordata > Ceratodontiformes > Protopteridae > Protopterus > Protopterus annectens. Next base: position 36,700,903 of record NC_056739.1, read on the forward strand.
GGGATCCTCGAACATCTACATTTATGGTAGGTACAAAACTGTACTATGTTCTTCGCTCCCCATTGCTGCAGTCCTTACTATTGGGTAGAATCCCAAAGCAGAGGTAAGGGAGGCTGGCAAATCATAAAGAAGCAGGAGCTGACAACATGCCTTGCAAAACAGCTGTGGCAAAACCAGCCCTAGACTTAGAGTAGATAGGAAGGTGATAATGCTTAGAGAAAGTATGCACTGAACTCCAAGTAGCTGCTTCCAAAATATCCTTAGTTGCCACCCCTTAGAAATGCTGTTGAAGTGGCAGTAGCCCTAGTGGAATGAGGCCTAATCCCAGCTGGAATCTCCTTGCCATGATGGGAATAACAAAATGCAATGCAAAAGCCAATCCACCTAGAAATAGTTTGTTTTGACACAGGCTTGCCCTGTGAACTCAAAGCAAAAGAAACAAACAACTGCTGAGACTGCCTGAAATCCTTAGTCCTGCTTAAATAATAACGCAATTGCCTGTGTACATCTAAAGTGTGCAAAATCTTTTCCCCTTTATTTTGGGGGTCTGCATAAAAAGTAGGCAAATGAATAGTTTGGTTTAAAGCCACACTAGAAACCACCTTAGGCATAAAGGAAGGATTAGTACGTAATGATACCCTATCCTTATGGAAAATCAAAAAGGGCTCTACTGCCATAAGGGCCTGCAACTCAGACACCCTTCTTGCAGAAGTAATAGCCAACAGAAAAGCAGTCTTCCATGACAAGTATTTCAATTCAGCAGTAGCCGCAGGCTCAAAAGGTTGTAGAGTAAGTTTTTCCAACACAAAATTGAGATCCCAAGCAGGAGTAGGAGCTCTACGTGGGGTCTTATATTCTTTGCCCCTCTAAGAAACTGCTTGAACAAAGGATGCGAAAACAATGGTGGGTCACAATCATAGTGAGCTGAAATTGCTGCAGCATGAATCTTAATGGAAGAGAAGGACAAACCTTTGTCCAATAACTCAGTAAGATATTGAAGAGCCACACTCAAATTAGGCTCAGAAATCTCCAAATTCTTTGCTGTACTCCAAAATAAAAATCTCTTCCATTTTTCTGCGTACACTTTCCTTGTACTAGGTCTTCTAGCTTCCATAATCACATTTAAAACTTGTTGAGGAAGTTGAGACCTGCTGTGTTTCAACACAGAATATGCCAGGCTGTTAGATGAAGAGAGTGAAGCTTGACATTGAGCAGATGACCGTCCTTCTGAGATAACAGATGAGGAATCAGAGGTAAAGACCATGGAGGCTTCCTTACCAGACTCCGTAGTAGTGGGTACCAGTGTTGCCGAGGCCAATCTGGAGCTATCAAAATCATCCTTGGCCTGTCTTGTCTGACCTGTAATAGTACCTTTGGAAGAAGAGGCAGAGGTGGAAAGGCATACACATGAAGGTTTTTCCAACTGAAAGACAGAGCATCCACTTTCCAAGCTGTGTGATGAAACCCCTTTGTGCAATACTTTGGCAGCTGGTGGTTTAGTGGAGAAGCGAACAGATCTATGTCTGGAGTTCCCCATGACACTGTCAATTTCTGAAATACATGAAGATCCAGTTTCCACTGTGGGGATCCATGATTTGTCTGCTTAACACATCTGCTAAGGAGTTCTGTGCTCCTGGCAGAAACCTTGCCTGAAGAGTTAGTTGCAAGCTTAGCGCAGTCTCCCATAAAATCATTGCTTGCCCGCATAGAGGATAAGAATGTGTTCCCCCTTGCTTGTTGATGTACCACATGACAGTTGTGTTGTCTGTTAGAATCAACACCTGCCCTGGAAGAAGTAACTCCTTGAAAGCCATTAATGCAAACTGGACTGCTAACATCTCCTTCATGTTGATATGTAGATGCTGTAGTCTGGCAGGCCACTTGTCTTGTATCCACTTTCCATTTAGATGAGCTCCCCAAGCAATGTCCGAGGCATCTGTCGTTAAAATCTGACTCGCCTCTGGCCGGGTCACAGAGAGTCCCTTGTTTAGGTGACATTCCTGAGCCCACCACAAAAATTCTGTTTGAAGGCAAGGTATTATTTGAATGACAGTGTCCAAATCCTGGCAGTGCTGTGTCCATACATTTGTGAGATACCATTGTAGCTTCCTCATATGCAGTTTGGCATTGGGAAGCACCAGAATACAAGATGCCATGAACCCTAATGCTTGAAGGACTGTCCTTGCAGTCAGCACGGACTGATGAGATAGTTGATGGAAGTAAAGTGATAGACTCTTTTGTTTGTCCGGGGTTAAAAAGGCCATCTGGGCTGCTGTATTCAGTCTCACACCCAGAAAGCACATGTCTTGAGAGGGTACTAGACTGGACTTTATTTCGTTCACAGAATACCCTAGGCATCTTAGCACTGCTATAACATATTCCAGATGCTGTAGAAGGTCTTCCTTTTCTTGAGCCAGAATCAGGCAGTCGTCCAAGTAAGGATAGATTTGAATTCCTTGTAGCCTGAAGTAAGCTATCACTGGAGCCAGAACCTTTGTGAATACTCTGGGCAGTAGATAAGCCAAAGGGCAATGCAGAGAACTGATAATGAGAATTTCCAGCTCGAAACCGCAGATACTTCCTGCAACTTAGCCTTATAGGCACATGAAGGTAAGCTTCCTTGAGATCTAAAGTTACCATCCAGTGATCTTTGCCCAGCAGAGGTAAAAGCTGTTGTAACGTCAACATCTTGAACTTGGGAATGTCCAGATAAGTGTTGAGGAGAGATAAATCCAAAATTGGTCTCCACGTGTTCCCCTTCTTTGGTACTAGGAACAGGCGAGAATAAAATCCTAGGCCCCTTTCTGATACAGGGACTGGCTGAATGGCCCCATCTGGAGTAACTGAGAAACTTGCTTGTGAGCCTCTTTTCTTTGTGGAGGAGGAACGTCTGGCATGCCTTTGAAAGGGGGCATTGTGTGGAAATAAAACCTGTAACCGTGGTGAATGATATCTAACACCCATCTGTCTTGAGTAATTAAATCCCAATTTTCTTTGAAAAGAGACAGTCTTCCTCCCAGAGGAGCTGCCAGACGAGAATCTACTGGCAGCTGAAAAGGCAGGTCATTGGGTCTGTTTACGAAAGGACTGACCCCTGCCCTCACCAGAAGTCTGAGCAGGTGAACTCCCTGTTCTAGGCCTAAAAGAACCTTGAGCCCTGCCCCTACCACGTCTAGACCTACCCCTAGACTGGGAATCATAAGCAGGATATGTCCATCCCTTAGCAGGCCAATTTCTACTAAACTTCGGTGGCTGCACCTGCAAAAAATCTTTAACAGTTTGCATAGACTTAGCTTTGTCCTCCATTTTCTTTAAAACTGCTTCCACAGGCGAACCAAACAACACATCAGACTGTAAAGGAGCATCCAAAATTCTTGTCTTAACATGCTCAGCTAAATTCTGATCCCTCAACCAGGCATGCCTGCAAAGAACAGAACTAGTGGCAGCCACCCTCGAGGAGGCCTGTACAGCATCAAAACCACATTGCAAAGAATGCTTACCCACTTGTTCAGACACATGAACCAAATCCAGCAACTCTTTACACTCAATACTTTCCGCCAAAGCATCCACCTTAGATTTCAATTGTGAAAGGAGATAATTTTGATATTTTAGCATGTGAAACTGACAATTCAACGCTCTCATGGCTAGAGTGGAAGAAGTATACACTTTCTTTCCCCACCTATCCAAAGCCCTTGCCTCTTTATCAGTGGGAACAGGATTTTTAACCACAGAGGCCTTAACACCCTTAGGCCCCTGAGAAACAGTTTCTGGGTCCGCCCTAGGACTCTTAAACAAATACTTATGAGCTTCGGGCACCCTATAATACCTATCAGGTTTAACAGGAGCAGGAGGCAAAGAGTCAGGGTTCAGGGAAGCCTCTGCAAAAACATCTTGCACCACATTCAACACAGGAGGTATAGCTAAGGGCCTATGCTGGGGTAAAAACAAGAATTCCCTAAGCCTTTTCCTGGAATCAGAGTAATCCTGGCCTTCCCATTTAAAGTGCTCCCTCATGGAATGCAGAGTCTCTGAAAATGAAAAATCCTCAGGAGGAGAAGCTGTAGGAGTGGAATCATCCACATCAGAATCAGAATAAGGAGGATACTCCTGCAAATCTTCCGCAGAAGACTCAGAAGCCTCTGAACACTGTTCAAAACTATCAAACTCCGGTTCCACCCTAGGCCTCTTATCAGGAGGGGGCATAGAACCTCTAATCATAGTAATCAAATCTTCTGCCATTTTAAGCATATGTTTCTTAGGTACAGAACCCGAAAAGCTAGGAGAAGCTCCCACTGAAGCTGAACTTGGCCTACCTCTCAAAGAAGTTTTGGCAACAGAAGGAGAGGCTCTAACTACCTTGGGAAGAGAGGGAAGAACAGTTACCTGAGAAGCCCCCTCAGCCTGGCCTACCTCCTGAGAAGGCACATCCTGTAACAGTAAAGTTTCTGCCTGAGACTCCATGGAAACTCCTGGCAAAACCTCTGGCTCCACTGAGCCTTCTAAAGAACCGACGTCCGGGACTGCCGGTTCATCAACCCTAGGCTTCACTGTTTTGTCCTTGCGCTTCTTGGACGAAGCGGGCGTCGGAGCATCCGACGGCATTTTATAATTGCAACGCTTCCCAAACACTAACCTGGCACAGTCTAACCTCCTCTTAATAGTGCGTTTGTTAAACCTAGCACAAGAGCGGCAACCAACAACGTCATGCTCAGGCCCTAAACAAGGTATACACAAGGCATGGTAATCCCTATGAGGTATCTGTTTCCCACAAGAAATACAGTTATTCACTTTTTCTGACATCCGGTTAAATACTGAGGCAAGAAAAAACCAAAATGTTCCCCAACGGGGTACTTAGCCAACTCTGCTTCGGTCTGAAACTCCGGTTTCGGAAATATTTCAGAACGCCAACCTGCACTCGCAAAACTGCTTCTGCATCGGACCATGCGGCAAAAAAGACTGAGGATATGACGTCGGTCATGCGCATTAGTACCCTGACGTACTGACGTCAGTCTAATGCGCCCTGACCGACGTCAGCCTTATACTCTGGTATTCGGGCCGACTGGACAGCGGACTATACCCAATAGTAAGGACTGCAGCAATGGGGAACGAAGAACATCATACCTGGTCATGTGTGTCTGACAGTTAACAGCCCTAAATGTTAGGGTAGCAGAAGTGTTACCTTCTTATCCTGTCTCTCCATGGTTCTGCTGTCCTTATCAGATGGCAGAATTTTGCTGGAAGGCAACAATTTGCAAGGCTCATCAAAAGCCACAGACACCACAGAGGGGTCAGCAGTGGGATACTTATAAAGAAACATGCAGTCCTCAGGCACGTTTATAAAACCTATCAGCTTTTTGGGAGCAGGGGGTTGAGAATCAGGAGCCTCAGAAGCAGAAGAAAAAAGCAGCCAGCAAGACCCAAAGGAACAGCAGAAGGCCTAGGAGACTCCATCTGGAGAGGCTCATAGTACCTCTTCTGAACATCAGACACCTGAGCACAGTCCCGTTTGTAAAATTCCATCACTTTGGAAACAGTATCACCAAATGAAATCTCCTCAAAAGGAGAGTCAGAACTGACAGATTCTTTTTCCTCAAAACCAGTCTGGTGGTGAAGGAATCTGGGAGGAATATGTCAGGGACTCAATCTGAATCAACAACATCCCAATCCTGTTCCCTAGGCCTCTTAAGAGGAGTAGAAGACCAGGGGGGAGTAGGAATGGAAACACTCTGTGGAGGCTTGAGAGCCATAAAGGCATTAAGCGAGCCTTGAGTGACGTTTTGCCATTCACTTTGAGGATCCTTAGGAGCAGGTGAAATATGTTTTCTGCTTCTTTTTGAGTGGGACGTCAACCTTGAATAATTTTGGAGGCTCTGACCATGACAGGATGCAATAATGGTAGTCAGGACCTCTTCCCTACCTAAAATTTGAGGAACACCCCTATGCCCTTCAGTAATAACCAGCCGCGATTCCCCCCTGTACATCCAAGGTGGATGTCTGCAAAACCTCCATGGACGCGCATGGCATCTGGTCCATACTGGCCTCCAAAGAGGTTACAGCAGTGGAATCACAGAAAGAAACCAGATGCTCCTCCAGACTTTCACCAGCCTCAAGGGAGACTTCTGGTGGAGGCAGCAGAGCTGAAGAATAAGACTGAGTTTTCTTGGCCTTTTTCTTCGTAGACAGCTGGCCCTGGGGCCAGGAAGATCCTTCCATGGTACCCTTAGCTATTTAAGTTGCTGGTTCTCAAGAAAAATCAATAAAGAAGAAAGCTGACTCTAGAATGTCTTAGGGACAAAGGACTGACACATCTCGCAAGACGTATGGTCGTGAGATGTGCCTAAACAGAACAAGCACTGCTTGTGATGATCTTTATGGGGTCTCCCACACTGGCATTTCCCCTTACTGGATGACATGAAACCCAACAACCAGATTACAAAGCAAACACAGTAAATAAAAGCAAAAACCTCAATGGGGCAATTATCTAAAAGCGGTAAAACCAGCAGACGAACGGGAGTTCAGACAGGTGATTGAAAATGGAGTTCAGACTAGCAGCAAAAAAGTTTAGAGGATGGTACACCCTGTCATTACCTTTATGCCCTACTCCATGCATGGGGAGCATACATGTGATGTATGGCATACCCTTTGCAACCAAAAGGATTTGGTATACTGGTCAGACATTAGGCTGCTCTTGGTAGAGGATCCCTATAAAGAATACTGCAACACCGATATGGAAGGACATCATTATCTTACAGGGTCTCCTGTAAGTCCAGGCGTATAACATAACCTGACAGGACTGCTTAGTTCCTTCAGGGTGACACTGCACACAGCCAGCTTTGATGGAATTATGTAACTTCTCCAGGCTCCCTAACAGCATGGGTCTTTCAAGGTATTCACCTTTGTAAGAAAGATCTAGTCTCACACTTCTTTCATTTGCAGGTCAGTTGCCAAAAGAGAGCATTTTAAAGGTGAATAAATACATTTTACACCCCATCCAATTACATAATCTTAATTTAGTCATTAAACCTAACACCCACAATATCACTAGTCATTTTGTTTCATAATCTAGAGAAAGTTTAAGTTATGACTCTCTCTTGTTTTGTAGAGTGAATGTTAACAAAAAAATGTCAGTCCCGAGTTTCCAGTACATGCATTTACACGTTCACAGGTGTATACTACACTAATGGCTAGCGGGGCCTTTATAAGCCTAGCCAAGAATCCAATTATATCCCACAAGTTTCTATGCCTTAAAAGGTTGTTTTAAGGGGTATATTTACAGGCTGCCACTGTCCATTACAGACAAAGGTGCTAGCACCAGGGTGTATTTTCCCATCCACGGGTCCAGGTTTCTTTTGAACAGCGTTAGGGAAGAGCTCTGCTTCACATGGACGGGAAGCCTGTTTCCAAAGAAGATTAATTCTCCAAGCCACATATGTCCTTCCAATGTATCTTATTTATGTCACAAGCAACGTATAAATCAATAGATCGAGTAACTCTGTTGCTGCTCATTTTGCAGATTTGCAGAAGGCCCATCAGAGTGGGATCCAAGGATACTTTTTTGCCAGCCATACATTCCCTCTCAAAAGTCTGTAGGAAACAGAAATTGGAGTTTAAGCTTTGAGCCGATCTGCATAGGACATTTATTTATTTATTTAATGACATTTCTTGACCAAAAAAGTGCACTGGGCCCAAAATGACCCATTTTCAGTGGGGGTCCAGGGAGAAAAGCTCCATACAGTCACAGAAATATTTACATAACATCTGGTTACAATGAACAGTCAGGGTAAGTTTTTATGTAGTGCATACTAGGGTCTATATCAGTTCATCGAGACGTCTGAAGTTCGAACACCATATGTTTGAATTTCAAACCACAAACTGCAAAAACAATGAAGTCTTAGAACAGCGATTTTTTTCCCAGGGAAAAAAAATCACTGTTCCAAGAAACACACACACACAACACAAGCACACCAAAAAAACATCAATCCACACACATACACTCAAAATCCTACATCTAACCCTACACTAAACTGTACATACACTACTACCTATCCACTTATCTTAACCCAAACCCTAACCCTAAGGTTCGTCACTATCGTACACTCACCTGACCCACGGCCCTAACCCTAACTCACCTATCCCACCCTAACCGTAAAGTCTTTCACTAATGCACACCCACCTGACCTGCACCCTAACCCTAACTCACCTAACCCGTGCCCTAACCCTAACGTCCACACAATCGCACACTTACCTGACTCAACCCGTAACTTCCCACCAAAGTCCTGCTAATCGCGATTACCAGTTTGAACATCTGGTATTCGATATTCAGCCGTTTCGATGGACTGATATAGACCATGCATACTAAAGTAGAAATGCAAAGACAAATACAATATATAGAGGTATACAATACAATAGATTAAACCTGGAGTGTTAAACTTTGAGTAACTTTGTTTGTGTATTCTCAAGTAAGAATACTGTTTTAGCTGTTCTGTTTATTCAGTCACAGAAATCAATAAAGCAAGAGAGATTGGATACGAATACAGATTGTGCAGACTGCAGCTATATTTAGCAAAAGTATATGTTGGATATAATAATGCTGTTTACTTCCTCCATTCTTTTTATGAGGAACATCTCTGATGTTCAAACTGGTGCAGATGCCTGCTCAGGTACATACTGAACAGGGTGTTGCACTCAGTGATGGGTCTGCTGAGGGACAAATACAGTGGAACAATTACCTCTTTGGACCTAGATGCCATGTTTTTGCTGATAAGTTGAGCAACATAGAATACTGTTTCTTTACTACCTTAGACACATGTTGATCAAAGCCAGGTTACTACCTACATGTGTACCCAAATCCCTGACTACTGGTGAAACTGGGGCAGAATTTGTTGGCCAGCAGATTTGCTGCATCTTCCAGCTCTGTGTAGGTGGCTCCATTTACAATCAGTTCTGCATACTGCTGTGTGCTGCCTTGAGGTTTTGGATACATATAAAGACCGCCTTATGGTTGTCCTTGGCCTGGGAGGCTACTTTTACTTCAAATTTGGCTTTGGCTTTAGTAGACTTAATTTGCCATCTTAATTCTTTGTTTAGATTGATGAGAATGCTTTTATCATGCACAGCACTTCCAAATCTTGGGTATAATTATTTTTCTTTTGTTGTACAACCTGTTTATGCTTGGATAGCACTAGGGTGGTTTGTTTTCTGAGTTATTTCTGGTAGGCATAGCTGTCTCTATGCATTTATTGATATGACTGTAAAGGGTTTCTTAGAACAATTGTGCATGGGCAGCTTTGTTCACAGGGTTTTGGGGGCTTGAAATTTTGATAGGATATTGCTTAGTAGTGGGAAGTTTGCCTTAGAATATTTCCTAAATATTATGGGGTTAGCCGGGTCACAGAACTGACTTCTATTATGAAGGAGACAGCTTTATGGTCTGACATTACTGGAGTGGACACTACACTAGGGCAGCATTCTCCCATGTTTGTGAGTAGCAGTTCAAGTACGTTTTCACTGATAGTGGAGATCTGGACTATCTGGTCCAAAGTGTATGTATTGACAAAGTCCAGGAATCTCTGGTCATGTAAGTATCCCAGTTTCTAGTGGGGCAGATGAAGTCGCACATGAATGTGGCACTGGGTTGAATAGTGGCGGCCTCCAGTAAGTACAGCTATGAGTTATGGGTTACTTGGGTCATACAGGATAACCTATAGCTTGCAAGTATATAATATGGGACTTTTTCTGTGGAAATATAGACAGGAGGAAGCTCATACACATAATCCTGTTTGACTAGAGTCAAACGGACAATGTTCCATTGTAGGTGCTTCTGCACATAATTGCCTAAAAATAAAGAAGATTAGACAGCAGCAAAACAAAACAAAACAAAAAAACATGATAACAAAGGGGGAGATCCTCTCTATTAATCAATGGCAGAAGTGCTTTCCAGTTGCAAGGTGTGAATTTGTTCTAGTTTCTTTTTTTCACTCATAACTACATCACTATTAAGAAAATAATAATAAAATAATTCTCCAAATAACTTTGCTCCTTACAAACACAAAGTAGATAACCACCTGCAGTAAACTGTATGCAGGTTGGTTTTAAATTAAATTACACTTAGCACTATGTCCCTTTGGGCAATATAGTGGTGCAAATGGTTAGTAGTAGTGCCTCAGAGACCTTGTTTTTTAGCTCAGTTCGTGGCTTGAGTGCCTTTGATACACCGTCTGCATGTCCTCCCAGAGCCCATGCGTGTTATTCAGTGGGGTCTTCACCTTTGATACACCTTCTGCATGTCCTCCCAGAGTCCACGTGCGTTATTCAGTGGGGGTTTTCACCTTTGATACACCTTCTGCATGTCCTCCCAGAGTCCACGTGCATTATTCAGTGGGGTCTTCACCTTTCATACACCTTCTGCATGTCCTCCCAGAGTCCACGTGCGTTATTTAGTGGGGTCTTCACCTTTGATACACCTTCTGCATGTCCTCCCACAGTCCACGTGCGTTATTCAGCGGGGGTGGTCTTCATCTTTGATACACCTTCTGCATGTCCTCCCAGAGTCCACGTAAGTCATTCAGTGGGGTCTTCAGTTTCCTTTGACATATCAAAGACATGGTGTAGGTGAATTGGCGAGCATTTAAAATTCTTGTAGGCATTTATGTGTGCATGCTGAGAAAGGCTATGCCACATGCAATAAAGAGGCAGGCATCACCTCCACCACTATAAGAAACTGCATTAAATGGGTAATCAACTAAACAAACGACAGCTACATTACTTGTTTACATAATGGCAAACAAATTGTAATGTCTGGCTTCGATGAACTTTAACTGACACATTCCTAAATTCAGTTTAAACTTATATAGAAGTAATGCACGTACATAATGTTCACGTATCCATGCCACAAACTACATGTATAACAGTGGTCACATACGTGGGAATAACCTGAGCTTCAGTGTTTACACGGGATTATATCTGTATATACTGTGTGTGTGATATATATATATATATATATATATATACAGTGTATACTGCGCAGTACCTTAGGGTGATAAAGGATAATGAGGGAAACATACTCACAAGTGAGGAGAGTGTGTTGAGGAGATGGAAAGAGTACTTTGAGGGCTGATGAATGAAGAGAATGAGAGGGAGAGAAGGTTGGATGATGTGGGAATAGTGAATCAGAAGTGCAATGGATTAGCAAGGAGGAAGTAAGGACAGCTATGAAAAGGATGAAGAATGGAAATGATGCTGGTCCAGATGACATACCTGTGGAAGCTTGGAGGTGTTTAGGTGAGATGGCAGTGAGTTTTTTAACCAGATTGTTTAACAACATTTTGGGATGTGAGAGGAGTGGAGAAAAAGTGTATCGGTAACGATTTTTAAGAATAAGGGTGATGTGCAGAGCTGTAGTAACTACAGAGGGATTAAACTGATCAGCCACAGCATGAAGTTATGGGAAAGAGTAGTGGAAGCTAGGTTAAGAAGGGAGGTGAAGATTAGTGAGCAGCAGTATGGTTTCATGCCAGGAAAGAGCACTACAGATGAGACGTTTGCTCTGAGGGTGTTGATGGAGAAGTACAGAGAAGGTCAGAAGGAGCTGCATTGTGTCTTTGTGGACTTGGAGAAAGCATATGACAGGCTGCCTAGAGAGGAGATGTGGTATTGTATGAGGAAGTCGGGAGTGTCAGAGAAGTATATAAGTGTGGTACAGGATATGTACGAGGGTAGTGTGACAGCGGTGAGGTCTGCGGTAGGAGTGATGAATGCGTCCAAGGTGGAGGTGGGATTACATCAAGGATCATAACTGAGCCCTTTCTTATTTGCAGTGGTGATGGACAGGTTGACAGATGAGATCAGACAAGAGACCTTGTGGACTATGATGTTTGTGGATGACACTGTGATTTGTAGTGAGAGTAGGGAACAGGTTGAGGAGACCCTGGATAGGTGGAGATACACTCTAGAGAGGAGAGGAATGAAGGTCAGCAGGACACAGACAGAATACATGTGTGTGACTAAGGGGGAGGACAGAGGAATGGTGAGGATGCAGGAAGCGGAGCTGGTGAAAGTGGATGATTTAAATACTTGGGATCAACAGTTCAGAGTAATGGTTAGTGTGGAAGAGAGGTAAAGAAGAGAGTACAGGCAGGATGGAGTGGGTGGAGAAGAGTGTCAGGAGTGATTTGTGACAGACGGATACCAGTAAGAGTGAAAGGGAAGATCTACAAGATGGTAGTGAAACCAGCTATGTTATATGGGTTGAAGATGGTGGCACCGACGAAAAGACAGGAGTCAGAGCTGGAGGTGGAAGAGTTAAAGATGTTAAGATTTGCACTGGTTGTGACGAGGAAGGACAGGATTAGAAATGAGTATAGAGGGTCAGCTCAGGTTGGACAGTTTGGAGACAAAGCCAGAGAGGCAAGATTGTGTTGGTTTGGACATGTGCTGAGGAGGGGTGCTGGGTATATTAAGAGAAGGATGCTAAGGATGGAGCTACCAGGTAACAGGAAGGCCTAAGATAAAGTTTATGGATGTGGTGAGAGAGGACATGCAGGTGGTTGGTGTGACACAGTAAGATGCAGGGGACAGGAAGAAATGGAAACAGACGATCCGCTGTGGCGACCCCTAATGGGGGTCAACCCTTGACCAAGACCAGCACAATGAAATAATAGAAATTACACGCAACAAACATGTGCACATTAAAATATTACACGTAACAAAGATATGCACATTAAAATCAGTCTAGAAAGGAGATGCTGCAAAGAAAAAAAACTGGACCCAAAACCACAGAGGAATACAAATCATGTACTACTGATACAAGAAGGGAAGTCTTACCTAGCAACCTCTCCACGCACCAGCCACTGGAACCAAAGAGGACACTCAAAGAGTGGCTGCAGATATGTATGTGTTACCAAAGAGGACACTCAAAGAGTGGCTGCAGATATGTATGTGTTACCAAAGAGGACACTCAAAGAGTGGCTGCAGATATGTATGTGTTACCAAAGAGGACACTCAAAGAGTGGCTGCAGATATGTATGTGTTACCAAAGAGGACACTCAAAGAGTGGCTGCAGATATGTATGTGTTACCAAAGAGGACACTCAAAGAGTGGCTGCAGACATGTATGTGTTACCAAAGAGGACACTCAAAGAGTGGCTGTAGATATGTATGTGTTACCAAAGAGGACACTCAAAGAGTGGCTGCAGATATGTATGTGTTACCAAAGAGGACACTCAAAGAGTGGCTGCAGATATGTATGTGTTACCAAAGAGGACACTCAAAGAGTGGCTGCAGATATGTATGTGTTACCAAAGAGGACACTCAAAGAGTGGCTGCAGATATGTATGTGTTACCAAAGAGGACACTCAAAGAGTGGCTGCAGATATGTATGTGTTACCAAAGAGGACACTCAAAGAGTGGCTGCAGATATGTATGTGTTACCAAAGAGGACACTCAAAGAGTGGCTGCAGATATGTATGTGTTACCAAAGAGGACACTCAAAGAGTGGCTGCAGATATGTATGTGTTACCAAAGAGGACACTCAAAGAGTGGCTGCAGATATGTATGTGTTACCAGAGGACACTCAAAGAGTGGCTGCAGATATGTATGTGTTACCAAAGAGGACACTCAAAGAGTGGCTGCAGATATGTATGTGTTACCAAAGAGGACACTCAAAGAGTGGCTGCAGATATGTATGTGTTACCAAAGAGGACATTCAAAGAGTGGCTGCAGATATGTATGTGTTACCAAAGAGGACACTCAAAGAGTGGCTGCAGATATGTATGTGTTACCAAAGAGGACACTCAAAGAGTGGCTGCAGATATGTATGCGTTACCAAAGAGGACACTCAAAGAGTGGCTGCAGATATGTATGCGTTACCAAAGAGGACACTCAAAGAGTGGCTGCAGATATGTATGTGTTACCAAAGAGGACACTCAAAGAGTGGCTGCAGATATGTATGTGTTACCAAAGAGGACACTCAAAGAGTGGCTGCAGATATGTATGTGTTACCAAAGAGGGCACTCATAGAGTGGCTGCAGATATGTATGTGTTACCAAAGAGGACACTCAAAGAGTGGCTGCAGATATGTATGTGTTACCAAAGAGGACACTCAAAGAGTGGCTGCAGATATGTATGTGTTACCAAAGAGGACACTCAAAGAGTGGCTGCAGATATGTATGTGTTACCAAAGAGGACACTCAAAGAGTGGCTGTAGATATGTATGTGTTACCAAAGAGGACACTCAAAGAGTGGCTGCAGATATGTATGTGTTACCAAAGAGGACACTCAAAGAGTGGCTGTAGATATGTATGTGTTACCAAAGAGGACACTCAAAGAGTGGCTGCAGATATGTATGTGTTACCAAAGAGGACACTCAAAGAGTGGCTGCAGATATGTATGTGTTACCAAAGAGGACACTCAAAGAGTGGCTGCAGATATGTATGTGTTACCAAAGAGGACACTCAAAGAGTGGCTGCAGATATGTATGTGTTACCAAAGAGGACACTCAAAGAGTGGCTGTAGATATGTATGTGTTACCAAAGAGGACACTCAAAGAGTGGCTGCAGATATGTATGTGTTACCAAAGAGGACACTCAAAGAGTGGCTGCAGATATGTATGTGTTACCAAAGAGGACACTCAAAGAGTGGCTGCAGATATGTATGTGTTACCAAAGAGGACACTCAAAGAGTGGCTGCAGATATGTATGTGTTGCCTGTCAGCCCACACCCACATTTAAAAGTCATGGATCAAGTTATTACAGAAAGTGGCTATGGCTTCACCATGCATACCATTGCCATCAACTTGTATGTTGTGGTACGGAGTTTAATTCTGCACCTCTGGTACCAGATAAAATATATCAAAAAACAAATAAACATACAAGGAGATGACTGGGCTTAGCAGCATATGGTAGGCATGCACTGCTGAGTAGGGTAGTAAGTACACCTGCCCGACATGTATAAACTTCACATTTAACAGTCGCAGATTACAGTTACAATCCATAGCTCCTCAAGATTTCACTCAATTCAGACTGAGCTCTGTACCTTCCAATGCAATATCAGCAAGAGTAAGTGACACATATCCCAAGAATGTTCTGCAAACACTTCCCCCAACACATGATACCTTCAGGGGGTTATGATTTCTCACCACTAACACCACCTACTTCTTCATCTTATTGTAATGCTGCCACCAGCTAGACCACTGTAGCACAATTAAACACTTACTGTTTATTCTTAAAATAACCTATCCGCTAAAGATTTTTATTGTAACAATAGCCTGAACAGTAACTCATTGAATGGCATGAACCAACAGTTAATGCTATTTGTTCAATACACAAATACTTACTCTAATAAACATGCATACGCAATTCAAGAATAAGACTTGTCCCTTACAGTAAATAAAATTAAGTATTGCACTTGGTAAAATTAAATATCCAAGAAGCTTCAAACATGTACAAAGAAAATAAAAAAAATATGCGTTTAAATAGAAGGCATGTGAAATCTAGCAGCTTAGCTAGACCTATTATTACTCGTGAGTTAATGATCTTCTATATACCTCTAACTTAAAAAAAAAAAAACAGAATATCTACATCATTTCATGGGCAAATGGAATCCAAATACAGCTTTTCTTTTAATCTGGAAGACACTTTTTTGGTGAGTGGGGTAGTTGAGTCTATCAACTAATGCCCAAATATGGAAAAGCATTTTCTAAACTGAAATCAGTGAATATGTGTGCAGATCTGAGAAGTACAGTAGTTTCAGTTTTAAAACATGTATCCAGTGTAATTTTTTTACACATTGTATATACACTATACATACTTACATCCATATTTTTATGAATAAAAATAATTAAAATGTTTACATTTGCTTAAGTTTAGCATGACTTACAAGTGTCAAACTGTGATGTTCAGACTCTAGTGAATACAGTAAATCCCTGAGGAAATATCCAAGTCGGGGGAAGCAGTACTTTGCAAAGTGTTATGAGAAGAGAGTTTGACAACTACAGTGCATTTTCATTCTCTGTTAACTGAAAAAACATTTCTTGCTACACAGGTTAAGCAGCCAAATCCATTAATTTGGTTACTTACGTGAGGGAAATTGTGAAGTGAAACCTCTGACGCAATCCCTTAAAGGTGATGAAGGACTGAGAAGGGAAGCTCCGGGTTGTCATCTCGCAGTACGGTTTCTCATAGTGCCCTGATGGACAGTCGCATTTAAACCCGCCCACCAGCAGGTTTACACATGTGCCTCCATTTTTGCACACTCCAGGGTTGCAGCGACCTAACCGAACATTCACTTCACACTGATTTCCTAGAGGCAGAAACAGAAGATAAAAGAACTAATAAATAGTATTTAATCACAGAAGACCTCCTTCATAAATACCACTTTCAGAACAACATAAAGGAAGATAATGAGAAATAAACTAATTAGGCAATCTTAGCAGTGAAAATGCCATCTGCGTACAACTTGCAAGGAAAAAACTGCAGCAAAGGTCACATTAAAGCAATAACAGCATTTCACTGGACAGTAAATGTCATGTGACTTTGCATTAATTGTACAGATACTTGCATTCATCCTGCTCTCAAGCCTCTTCACATAATCAGCAAATCGGTCCACCTACAGGCACAGAAGTAGATTCAAATCGGTCCACCTACAGGCACGGAAGTAGTTTCCCATGGTGCTCTACAAGCACAAACAAGAATCCTGATTCTCTGAATGAAACTGTGCAGTCAGGCCCTTAAGGTGTTCAGAACTACTTTATTTATGCATTTACTGACATTTGATTACCGGGAAAGTCTGACTGGGTAGCAGCCCATTTTCAGTGGAGGCCTGGGGAGAAACGCTCCAAAGTTTTATAAAACATTTTAAGAATAATAATTGTACAGATTTTAAAAATAATACAAAA
This sequence comes from Protopterus annectens, assembly GCF_019279795.1. NCBI lineage: Eukaryota > Metazoa > Chordata > Ceratodontiformes > Protopteridae > Protopterus > Protopterus annectens. The sequence continues at coordinate 36,717,793 of NC_056739.1, forward strand.
ACAACAAATACAGTTTAAATAATTATACCAAATTAGATATAATATGAAAACATTGGTTAAGAATAGATGACAAAGATTTAATAGTCTGAGAAATTATAGCCAGTTTATACAGAAATTAAAGGTACGTTAGTCTAAGAATTGCAATATGAAGTGACAAAAATGCATGCTTATGGTATATTTAGATAGAAAGCCTGGGGAGAGAAACTCATAGAAGTAAGGAAGTAAGTGAAGTGAAGAAGGGAGAGTAAGGAGATGTGAGGTATGAACAGGTATTTTTTTCACATTATGGGATATGATTTATCCTTTAGATATGCATTACAGTTTGAGGTAACTTAACTACAGAGATGCACTCACCCCATCCTTCATATTTTATGTGAATGGTTTCTTAACAAAAAAAAAAAGTCATATTTTTTAAAGAACACATCCACATAGTTCTAATCTATTCCTTGGTGATGTCACTATAGGGATAGAGTACAGAAAAGACCATAGACTTTAATGGACGGGACCCTGCACAGGTTTATAGGTGTCTACTAGGCTAACAACCACAAGGGCCTTTTTAAGCCTAGCCATGCATCCCAAATCTGACAAGTTCTGGTACCCTTGGTAGTGTAAGCAGGGCTTGGAAGATGAAACATTTACAAGCAGGGGTCTGGGAGATGAAATATTTACAGGCTGCCTGTGTCCATTAGAAACATGGGTGCCAAACCAGAGATGAATTTCCTGTTCCCCATCCAATTGTCCAAGTTACCCTTGAACTGGGTTAGGGAGGCACTCTGTTTCACATGGATGGAGAGCCTGTTCCAGTGAAGGGGTAGCCTCTGGGATACATACCTGTCTCTCCAGCAGGTCTTATTTATATCACAGTCAATGTTTAAGTCTTTAGAATGGGCAATTATTTGCTGATATGCAGGAGGCCTATCACTGTGGGGTCTGAAGATGCCTTGTATGCCACGCACAGATCTCCCTTCAGCAGTCTGTAGGAGGCAGAATACAGGGACAGGGCTTTTAGGTGGTCTGCATAGAACATGCAACTTATGCCATGTATTTTTTGTGGGTGACCTCTGCGGAGTTGTTGGATAAGCCTGGGTAGGTACATACCAAAGATAGGACTGTACTCAATGATAGATCTGATAAGTGCGGAATACAGTGGAACAATGACCTCCTGGGACCTAAATGTCATACCTTTGTTTATAAGTTGCACAGCATAGAATGATTTCCTTACTACCATAGACATGTGATGGTCAAAGGCTAGATTTGCATATTTGTCCATTAAAGTCTAGGAACATGACCCAATATTATCCCTGATGACTGTTAATGAAATTCACTGAAAGTTGACCTGATGTCAGAGTTGGAAAATGAGCATTGTATGAAGGGTTTACATTTACAAACAGACCACAAATATTAAGAATGACAAGAAAATAAATTCATCACAGCACTGCATGTACCACAAGTGACTGCACACATTACTTAAAATTCACATAAATTAAGTCAACATTATGCCTACGAAATTATTAGACAGTGAAATACGTAAAACACACAAAAAAGGGAACAGCAGCTATAGTTTTGTACAACTACTTATTTGCAAGGAACAGAAAAAAACATCTGCACCTATTTTTAATGAAACTTACACAACTTAATCTAAGGCTCTGAGAAAGGCCTTTGTAACTGACATATTGTGTTGTCTGCTGTAGAACATAGGAGATTTTTCATTTTGAAGTTTCACATTAAGCATACAGATCTCATTCCTAGGGAAAATAAACAAGCAGGCTGTTCACCTCCACTGCAGAAATCTCAAAAAAATATTTATATAGTACTCCTCTATGAATGCTGCCAACTGAAGGCTATCATACACCAATAAAACATGCTAACAGATGTACTTCGGAAGTGCGTTTTTTAAACACATTTTCTTATAACAGCAGTAAGTCACCATTCTGCTATTATTGTGTTTTTTACTAATTGTTAATTTAAAAACAAGAAGCAGATAGACAGGTTACCGGGTCGTTCTGAAATGCAGAGCCATGGTTCAGCACTTTTAAGCTGCTCCCTTTATCCAATAGTAACATGGTGTTCCAGAATGTAATGATATCAAACCTGGATTTATTGGGAACCACCACAGCAAAGTGAAGGGCACTTTGAAAGGGGTGTATTTAATCTGTTACAATGACTATGTCAACAAGAATGAAAGTTATCAGTTCCAGTAACAGGATATTTCACGATGTGTCAACATTTAGAGTTGTTTTTGGGCATTATAACATACTCGAAGCACAGTGTAAAAGTATTACTACTTTTTAAATTAAACCAAATGAATATAACTGTCCTTGAAGGAGATAGTTACCAACATGTGGCAGCAACTGGCCCCGATATCTACTTGGCGCAAAGAATTTTCAATTAAGATGTAGTGCCAGGAAATTACCATTCAGTATGTTTTCAAAAATAACACACTTCTACTTTCCCCACACTTGTATGGTTAAGACGAAATAAAATCCTAAACACTAAGCACTATACAAAATTAAAAATAGTGCAGTGTAGTTATACAAAAACTAACAGAAGAATACTTCACTAATACTAACATTAATCTAGATTTTGCATTGCTTTAATCACAGACGCCCGGGACTCTCCCAGTTCTGCATTAACACTAAATGAAAGCAGTTTGCTCAGCATAATGCTAGACCTGTAAGAAAAAGGTACATATTTGTTAGCCTCTGGGATTTGCACCACAAATGTTAAGACCACTCTACAAATAAAAACATTTCCCAGACTACCAGGAACCCTCCCCTTTCCTAAGACACATCACACATTTCACACTAGTACAATGCTGAGATGAGACATGCCCCAAAGGTTACCAAAGATGGATGCCTTATCACTTCTTCAAATCCAGTTTTAACAATTTTATTAATATAAGAAGTGTCCTCTGTAGTCATACTCCTCAACCACTATGACTTACACAAAGTGCAATGATTAAGGCTACCAGATGGGTGTCTCATGCAAGAATTACTTATATGCCCCATAACGTTAGGCATATTTAAGGGAGTATACATTATTAAATAAGTGAGCTAGGCCTGTACAAAGATTCATTACCATTAATTATATGAGTTGTAGTACCTGAAAATTTTCGATTTTGATCTGACACTTTTGTTATGATTTTTACAGACCAGTGCTATGAGTATTAATGCTCAAAGTTTGACCGGCATGTCTACATTGGTAAATGAAGTGTTAGTTCATTTTGCAGTGAAAACCTGATTTTTTTCCTGGAGACCGAACATTTTACAGTCAATATACATACATAAAGAATTTTAAATCCAGTTCCTGACAGCATAGAGACATTCACCATGTGTTGTACCATGTCTGTAGTTTACGCTTTAAAATTTAATCGGGGGGGAAGTTTCAACTGAACAGCCAATCATCCTCAACACCTAGGGAGGCATAGTTCAAGGTATGGGTCAAAAAGGAAGCACAAATCACATTAAAACTGATCAAATAAGATGACCATTTTGTTAAGTTCAAGCTGGAAAGGGTCAATTCTTTGAAGGCAGCTACTTGGTAATCTAGCCATGTTTCATGTTTTTTTATAACAAGTACTCTGGGTTTATCTTGTTTTATCTTGTAAGTCTTAAGTTATTCCTTCTGGGTAGTCCTGTCCAAGCCTGCAGCCATCTTTTATAAGATTAACTACAACAAAGGCTGCAAATACCCTGTACTGTAGTAAAGAAACTATAATAAAAAAAAAAGGGGGGTACGGGAAGTCCGCACAATGTTACCGAACTTACTGTTGTTACCATTAATTTACAGTTCAGTCCCATACGTTTACAAACAAAATCCCCAGTATGGGATGTCTGCACAATATTACCAAACTTACTTTGTTACTTTTAATTTACAGTTCAGTCCGATATACTTACAAACATAATACCCAGTATATTCAGTAAATTCTGTGACGCACCCTCTCCCTGATTCCAATAATGTTTTCATCAGTACCTACAACTACTGTAAAGAACATGGTTTTGGGGAGCAGGGCTGAAGTTTGTTGTAAATGGTGACAGTGGAGAAGTCAGGCAAAGAGGAGGATTGGGATAACATGAATAGGTCCGTTAACCCACTACCATGCAGTCTGCTACAATGTCGGATCTACCTGAGGATGGAAGAAAGGCATTTGGCAGACAGACAGGGCAGTGTGCCAGGCTTATAATAAGATGTTTCTGCAGCAGTCCTCTGAGGGGGCATGCCTTCCTTGAGCAGGAATGTGAACATCTGTCCACTGGAAGATGGCACTGCAGATCCCTTGTGTGCCATGTCCAGGGAATGCTATGGGCAGAGGCTCTGCCATCCATATTAATCATTCTGAGTGTGCCGGTGTCTGTTAGTGCATGTAATTAAGCCATATAAGTTGTGTCAGTGTAGTGTGGCTTTGGCATGCTTATGTCAGCTACTCATTATTTACATGACATTCCTTATCTAATGTTAAGAAATGCAGAAACTTGCAGCAGGTATGAATCACTTGTGCCCACTTAGTATGTCCTCCCCTCCCTCTTAAAAGTCCCTGCCTACTCTTTGAGTGACCCTGCAGACCGCCAACACTATCTGCTGAGTTTACAAGGCAAACGGGCAAACAGAAGTAGGTTGCTGGGTGTTTGTCTACTCGTCCCATAAACGTCCCTGTTGGCTTAATTCCCCCTCTTGCAATGAGTGCAACCCCTCCCTCCTTTCATTTTTCCCTTCGCAATCTGTTTGCACATCACGTATTCCAACTCACTAACATGACAAGCGTGATTAGTACCACACATTTAGAGTAACAAAAAATGTACAAACTATGAAACTGGTAGCCACATAATGTACTTCGAGATGCAACTAAAATCTTTCTGCATGTATGATAACTATCATAACTATCCAAATAACAACATTAATGTGTTATTCCTTTTTGATTTCTGTGTTCCTTAGGGGAGCAAGCTCTCTGTGTAGACAATCTCCATTCCGCACACCAAATAAAATTATCAGAATGATCCTGACCTGATACAAACTGCCAATTACACTGATGAAAAGTAAGTATTCTGTCAAGGTGGTTTATTTTCACGAATCATGAAGTACAGCTAAAGTTAGGGGAGAAACTGTACTCACATCACTTATGTCATCAGCTTGACACTATGGAGGGTGCAATAGTAAAGCTATACACGCTGCAAGACATAGAAGAGAAGTACGGAAAAAATAAAGCAGAAACAGGAAGAAAATGAGTGACCAAGAATGTTGCAGTACATCCCATCTCTTTAAAATGCTATGCAGCAGTTGGAGATACTGCGAAAATCTGACCTACAGATGTTCTGACCAGTATCTGCCAGATTCAAATCTCATAATGAAGCAGCACAACAGTTCCTCTGGTATTGCCCCAGAGGGGTCATAAAGGAGATTTACCTTCCTGTGCCTCACTTTGGTTTTGTAACCTAGTGACCAAAATCAGTTGCCATGGAAATTAACTGGACCACTGCACATAACAATACAAATCTTGACAGTAACTGCTGCTATTAATGTTTAGAGAGATATCCGAGCCAAAAAACATAATACTTCGAATTAAATAAGCAGAATCTTTATATAAGAAAAAATCCAACACATGCAAAGCGACACTGGTCATTAATACAATCAGTTGCCTTATTGCTCCAGGATACAGAAATAGATCTTTCTTGAAATCATATAAAGGCAGAGAATGTAAACTTTCTGTCTAATAACATCAGGAGGAGCTCGGACGATGTGCTATTTTAATCACCTTTCAATGGCTCTGCGGAGAAGTGGGCGATGTATTTTAAAGGAATTCAGATAAATCTGTAAGAATACTATCCTACTATGAAAGCGCAATGCATCTTTTACAATTCATTTAACGGTGACAATCTTAGCACACGGTGAAAAAAACAATTGGGTACCATATACCTACTGTCAATCAGTTTTTTTATTTCCACATATCTACTCATTGGGTTCTACTGTAATTAACTGTATCCTGTTTTATTAACACATGATTAATTGCAGATAAAACTTTTAAACACCTGCAAACTGCATTGCCAAAATAATGACACTCTAAACAATTCTTTCCTGCAAATCTCCAAACTCTACCAATCCAGACATTGTACAAACTCAGAGAAAAGGGAAACGCTGGAAAACAAACATAAAACTAAACTTTGTCATCGTCGTCTTCTCCAAATCCCACAAACCAGAATTAAAGTATACAATGTCTGACATAGCCAACAACATACTGAAATGTTGAACAGAGAACCCAACAATATGTGTGCCGATCTTTAGAGATTTGTGGTACCAGTATTTGACAGACTGCAAGATTCCCCACTTGTCTTTTGGTCTCCCTTGTAATAATCATCCAAATATATTTAAGCACCCTACTATGTTTTTACACACACATAAAAACAACACAAAATACTAAAACCAGGTCAACAAACATACAAAACAGTGTGAAATGTGACAACTTCCAGAAATGGTGAACTCATTTTAAAACTGTGTTTGCAGTTTAAAAAGTTTATCAACTTGTCTAGAAAAAAGTTGCCAACTTGTTTTATTACCTGGCAAAGTAACATTGTTTATGCTTTAATCAAGGATGGAGAGAGAGTAAGGCGCATACACACAATCTGCCCTTTGAACGAACACATCCTGCTTTGGAATACCAGAATACCAGAGAAGCCTGGCTCTCAAACCTTAGAGAGAGAGTACTAAAAATTTGATCACATTCTAGGCCTTCCTGGAAATAAACACAGGAGTGCAGTACTATTCGAAGAAAGCTGCTTGTCAACAAAAGGCATGACATGAAATTGAAAGATGCCTGGACAACAGGCAGCACAGCAAGGTTTACACTGAAAGGGCAGTAGAGGAATGCAGTAAGTCACAGGAGAGAAACTGGCCAGAGTCAGTGAGGAAACCGAAAACTGCACAAGAAACACTAGAGGAGGGCAGATGACAATGACATAAATGGTATAAAACCATCAATTACTTAAAACATTATAAATCTTTATTAGGCACTGAATACACTTATTATATGACTGACGTACAGTTGTCAAATAAGTTACTCAAGTTATACCTAAACACTAGGTATGCAAAAAGACAAAATCATGCAGAAATGTAAAGAAAAAACTATACATAACTTAACCTGATCAAGTGTAAAAGTTATAGCTACAAATAATGCAACTCTTGTCATTTACAGCAGCCTTTAAAAACAGCTAACACTACTCATAACACATCACAAAATACACAAAAGCACAGCATATGAAGAACTGGGCAAGTTAAACATAATTAACGCAATAAATGGGCAAGTATTACTACCGCTGCTTTACTGAAGAATGTTCATTGCCTGAAGTGACACACGACACGAGGAGTGTTACAAACAGTATTCGACGACAATGACATGAGGAGTGCTACAAACAGTATTAGATGACTATGCCACGAGGAGTGTTACAAACAGTATTAGACAACTATGACACAAGGAGTGTTACAAACAGTATTAGACAACTATGCCACGAGGAGTGTTACAAACAGTATTAGACGACTATGCCACAAGGAGTGTTACAAACAGTATTAGACGACTATGCCACGAGGAGTGTTAAAAACAGTATTAGACAACTATGACACAAGAGTGTTACAAACAGTATTAGACGACTATGACACGAGGAGTGTTACAAACAGTATTAGACAACTATGACACGAGCAGTGTTACAAACAGTATTAGACAACTATGCCACAAGGAGTGTTACAAACAGTATTAAACAACTACGCCATGAGAAGAGTTAGAAACAGTATTAGACGACTATGACACGAGGAGTGTTACAAACAGCATTAGACGACTATGACATGAGGAGTGTTACAAACAGTATTGGACGACTATGACACAAGGAGTGTTACAAACAGTATTGACCGACTATGACACGAGGAGTGTTGCAAACAGTATTAGACGACTATGACACGAGGAGTGTTACAAACAGTATTGGACGACTATGACATGAGGAGTGTTACAAACAGTATTAGATGACTATGACACGAGGGGTGTTACAAACAGTATTAGACGACTATGACACGAGGAGCGTTACAAACAGTATTAGACGACTATGACACGAGGAGCGTTACAAACAGTATTAGACGACTATGACATGAGGAGCGTTACAAACAGTATTAGACGATTATGACACAAGGAGTGTTACAAACAATATTGGACGACTATGACACGAGGAGTGTTACAAACAGTACTAGACGACTATGACACGAGGAGTGTTACAAACAGTATTAGACGACTATGACACAAGGAGTGTTACAAACAGTATTAGACGACTATGACACGAGGAGTGTTACAAACAATATTGGACGACTATGACACGAGGAGTGTTACAAACAGTACTAGGCGACTATGACACGAGGAGTGTTACAAACAGTATTAGATGACTATGACACGAGGAGTGTTACAAACAATATTGGACGACTATGACACGAGGAGTGTTACAAACAGTACTAGATGACTATGACACGAGGAGTGTTACAAACAGTATTAGACGACTATGACAAGAGGAGTGTTACAAACAGTATTAGACGACTATGGCACGAGGAGCATTACAAACAGTATTAGACGACTATGACACGAGGAGTATTACAAACAGTATTAGAAGACTATGACAAGAGGAGCGTTACAAACAGTTTTAGACGACTATGACATGAGGAGCTTTACAAACAGTATTAGACGACTATGAAATGAGGAGTGTTACAAACAGTATTAGACTATGCCACGAGGAGCATTACAAACAGTATTAGACGACTATGCCACAAGGAGAGTTACAAACAGTATTAGACGACTATGACACGAGGAGTGTTACAAACAGTATTAGACGACTATGCCACGAGGAGTGTTACAAACAGTATTAGACAACTATGACACGAGGAGTGTTACAAACATTATTAGACGACTATGACATGAGGAGCAATACAAACAGTATTAGACGACTACGACACGAGGAGGGTTACAAACAGTATTAGACGACTATGACACGAGGAGCGTTGCAAACAGTATTAGACTATGACACGAGGAGTGTTACAAACAGTATTGGATGACTATGACACGAGGATCAGTACAAACAGTATTAGACGACTATGACACGAGGAGCGTTACAAACAGTATTAGACGACTATGACACGAGGAGTGTTACAAACAGTATTGGACAACTATGACACGAGGAGAGTTACAAACAGTATTAGACAACTATGACACGAGGAGAGTTACAAACAGTATTAGACGACTATGCCACGAGGAGTGTTACAAACAGTATTGGACGACTATGACACGAGGAGCAGTACAAACAGTATTAGATGACTATGATATGAGGAGTGTTACAAACAGTATTACACGACTATGACACGAGGAGCGTTACAAACAGTATTAGACGACTATGACACGAGGAGTGTTACAAACAGTATTGGACGACTATGACACGAGGAGCATTACAAACAGTATTAGACGACTATGACACGAGGAGTGTTACAAACAGTATTAGATGACTATGACACGAGGAGTGTTACAAACAGTATTAGACAACTATGCCACGAGGAGTGTTACAAACAGTATTGGACAACTATGACACGAGGAGCATTACAAACAGTATTAGACAACTATGACACGAGGAGAGTTACAAACAGTATCAGACGACTATGCCACGAGGAGTGTTACAAACAGTATTAGACAACTATGACACGAGGATTGCTACAAACAGTATTAGACAACTACGACATGAGGAGTGTTACAAACAGTATTAGACTACGACACGAGGAGTGTTACAAACAGTATTAGACGACTATGACACGAGGAGCGTTACAAACAGTATTAGACGACTATGACACGAGGAGTGTTACAAACAGTATTGGACGACTATGACACGAGGAGCAGTACAAACAGTATTAGATGACTATGATACGAGGAGTGTTACAAACAGTATTAGACGACTATGACACGAGGAGCGTTACAAACAGTATTAGACGACTATGACACGAGGAGTGTTACAAACAGTATTGGATGACTATGACACGAGGAACATTACAAACAGTATTAGACGACTACGACACGAGGAGTGTTACAAACAGTATTAGATGACTATGACACGAGGAGTGTTACAAACAGTATTAGACAACTATGCCACGAGGAGTGTTACAAACAGTATTAGATGACTATGACACGAGGAGTGTTACAAACAGTATTAGACGGCTATGGCACGAGGAGTGTTACAAACAGTATTAGACGACTACGACACAAGGAGTGTTACAAACAGTATTAGACGACTATGACACGAGGAGTGTTACAAACAGTATTAGACGACTATGACAAGAGGAGTGTTACAAACAGTATTAGACGACTATGACACGAGGAGTGTTACAAACAATATTAGACGACTATGACACGAGGAGTGTTACAAACAGTACTAGACAACTATGACACGAGGAGTGTTACAAACAGTATTAGACGACTATGACACGAGGAGTGTTACAAACAATATTGGACGACTATGACACGAGGAGTGTTACAAACAGTACTAGACGACTATGACACGAGGAGTGTTACAAACAGTATTAGACGACTATGACAAGAGGAGTGTTACAAACAGTATTAGACGACTATGACACGAAGAGCATTACAAACAGTATTAGACGACTATGACACGAGGAGTATTACAAACAGTATTAGAAGACTATGACAAGAGGAGCGTTACAAACAGTTTTAGACGACTATGACATGAGGAGCGTTACAAACAGTATTAGACGACTATGACAAGAGGAGTGTTACAAACAGTATTAGACTATGCCACGAGGAGCGTTACAAACAGTATTAGACGATTATGCCACGAGGAGCGTTACAAACAGTATTAGACGACTATGACACGAGGAGTGTTACAAATAGTATTAGACGACTATGCCACGAGGAGTGTTACAAACAGTATTAGACAACTATGACACGAGGAGTGTTACAAACAGTATTAGACTACGACACGAGGAGTGTTACAAACAGTATTAGACTACGACATGAGGAGTGTTACAAACAGTATTAGACGACTATGACATGAGGAGCATTACAAACAGTATTAGACGACTACGACACGAGGAGGGTTACAAACAGTATTAGACGACTATGACACGAGGAGCATTGCAAACAGTATTAGACTATGACACGAGGAGTGTTACAAACAGTATTGGATGACTATGACACGAGGATCAGTACAAACAGTATTAGACAACTATGATACAAGGAGTGTTACAAACAGTATTAGACGACTATGACACAAGGAGCGTTACAAACAGTATTAGACGACTATGACACGAGGAGAGTTACAAACAGTATTAGACGACTATGCCACGAGGAGTGTTACAAACAGTATTGGACGACTATGACACGAGGAGCAGTACAAACAGTATTAGATGACTATGATACGAGGAGTGTTACAAACAGTATTAGACGACTATGACACGAGGAGCGTTACAAACAGTATTAGACGACTATGACACGAGGAGTGTTACAAACAGTATTGGACGACTATGACACGAGGAGCATTACAAACAGTATTAGACGACTATGACACGAGGAGTGTTACAAACAGTATTAGATGACTATGACACGAGGAGTGTTACAAACAGTATCTATGCCACGAGGAGTGTTACAAACAGTATTGGACAACTATGACACGAGGAGCATTACAAACAGTATTAGACAACTATGACACGAGGAGAGTTACAAACAGTATTAGACGACTATGCCACGAGGAGTGTTACAAACAGTATTAAACGACTATGACACGAGGATTGCTACAAACAGTATTAGACGACTACGACATGAGGAGTGTTACAAACAGTATTAGACTACGACACGAGGAGTGTTACAAACAGTATTAGACGACTATGACACGAGGAGTGTTACAAACAGTATTGGACGACTATGACACGAGGAGCATTACAAACAGTATTAGACGACTATGACACGAGGAGTGTTACAAACAGTATTAGATGACTATGACACGAGGAGTGTTACAAACAGTATTAGACAACTATGCCACGAGGAGTGTTACAAACAGTATTAGATGACTATGACACGAGGAGTGTTACAAACAGTATTAGACGACTATGACACGAGGAGTGTTACAAACAGTATTAGACGACTATGACATGAGTGTTACAAACAGTATTAGGCAACTATGACACGGGAGTGTTACAAACAGTATTAGATGACTATGCCACGAGGAGTGTTACAAACAGTATTAGATGACTGACACGAGGAGTGTCACAAACAGTATTAGACAACTATGACACGAGAGTGTAACAAACAATATTAGACTATGCCACGAGGAGTGTTACAAACAGTATTAGACGACTATGACACGAGGAGTGTTACAAACAGTATTAGACAACTATGACACGAGAGCATTACAAACAGTATTAGACGACTATGCCACGAGGAGTGTTACAAACAGTATTAGACGACTATGACACGAGGAGTGTTACAAACAGTATTAGACAACTATGACACGAGGAGTGTTACAAACAGTATTAGACGACTGTGCCTCATTTTTATGCTCTCCTTTTTTCTATCCCCAGTCTGCTCTGAGGCTTCAGCCACCCTGTGCTCCAAAAAGTGAACACAAACACACACACACACACACACACACCTTGCTCTTTAACTTACTGCTCATTACAAGTTAACCAGCTATATGCCCCACTGTTTGGCTCCTCACCTTCTCGGCTACTTTAGAGTACGGAACAGGAGACCAGCAGAGCGTACCCTGTGGAATCAAACCTGGGGATTGTGAAGGGAAGAATCAAAGCACATACACAGCCTCATACCTAAAAAAGTGCATTTCCTGATCCGCCAACTTACCCAGAGAAGGTGGGGTGCTCTGACTCTGCATATTGGGTTGTTTGCATTGAACTGCAGCTTACGGACATTTCTCTTTACTGTCATACATCATAACTTCCCAGCTGTAGAGCCTTAACAGCTTCTTTAAATGAGAAGCAAGGAACAGGGCCTTGGTGGAGTTAGGTGATAAATTGGTTGGTCACTAAACTTGAAAGTCGTAACATAACATGTCACACAGCTGCACTGCACTCTTCCATGCACAGCATGTACGTAATATGTCATGCACCTGCACTGCACTCTTCCATACACAGCATGCACAATATGTGCCACACACCTGCACTGCACTCTTCCATTCACATGCATGATATGTGTTACATACCTGAACTGCACTCTTCCAGACACAGCATGCACAATATTTATCACACACCTGCACTGCACTCTTCCATGCACAGCATGCATGACATGTGCCACACACCTGTACCACACTCTTCCATACACAGCATACATGACATGTGCCACGCACCAGCCCCTTAGTTCACTAAATTTTGTGCAAGCCATTGTATGTCCCCTGCCTCAGGATGTTGGTGGTTTCGTCTGATAGTAATTACAGAAGCTGCAGATCTACTGTTCAATGACAACAGCCACTACACAAAGTCAGAGCACCCAGACTTGGGGTAATTCTGCCCCCTCAGGAAATACCATTTTTAATCTGATTCTTCTAACTACAATACTCAGTCTGCATTTCCTGAGGAGAGTTTTGTTTTCTACCCATCACAGCAAAGAGCAGAAACGGTTAACAAGCTGCTTGCAGCTGTTAAATGGTTTCATGTAGTCTAGGGTTTGATTCTCTCCATGTACATTTACTTCATGTGCGACTCTCGGCTCGGATACAATTGGGAAATTATGCCAAGTCCTCAATGATCTCCTGGACCACATGCCTATTTGAGCCTAGGAACACCCTTGGTCTTTCAATCCATAGTTCACTTTGGCTAAATTTCCCTTTTTTAAAAAACCTTCCAAGCATGTTCATGGGACATGCCCATGTTTTACAAGTTATGCCTTAGAATAAACTTGGCAGGAAGTACAAGGGCATATCCCCACACATTAACAGTATTAGACAACTATGACACGAGGCGTGTTACAAACAGTATTAGATGACTATGACACGAGGAGCGTTACAAACAGTATTAGACAACTATGACATGAGGAGTGTTACAAACAGTATTAGACAACTATGACATGAGGCGTGTTACAAACAGTATTAGACTATGACACGAGGAGTGTTACAAACAGTATTAGACAACTATGACACGAGGCGTGTTACAAACAGTATTAGACTATGACACGAGGAGTGTTACAGACAGTATTAGACAACTATGACACGAGGCATGTTACAAACAGTATTAGACGACTATGACATGAGCAGTGTTACAAACAGTATTAGACGACTATGACACGAGGAGTGTTACAAACAGTATTAGATGACTATGACACGAGGAGTGTTACAAACAGTATTAGACGACTGTGACACGAGGAGTGTTACAAACAGTATTAGACGACTATGACATGAGGAGTGTTACAAACAGTATTAGACGACTATGACATGAGGAGTGTTACAAACAGTATTAGACAACTATGAAATGAGGAGTGTTACAAACAGTATTGGACGACTATGACACGAGGAGTGTTACAAACAGTATTAGACGACTATGACACGAGGAGTGTTACAAACAGTATTAGACGACTATGACACGAGGAGTGTTACAAACAGTATTAGACAACTATGACACGAGGCGTGTTACAAACAGTATTAGACTATGACACGAGGAGTGTTACAAACAGTATTAGACAACTATGACACGAGGCATGTTACAAACAGTATTAGATGACTATGACATGAGCAGTGTTACAAACAGTATTAGACGACTATGACACGAGGAGTGTTACAAACAGTATTAGACGGCTATGACACGAGGAGTGTTACAAACAGTATTAGACGACTGTGACACGAGGAGTGTTACAAACAGTATTAGACGACTATGACATGAGGAGTGTTGCAAACAGTATTAGACGACTATGACATGAGGAGTGTTACAAACAGTATTAGACGACTATGACATGAGGAGTGTTACAAACAGTATTAGACGACTATGACATGAGGAGTGTTACAAACAGTATTGGACGACTATGACACGAGGAGCATTATAAACAGAATTAGACTACTATGACACGAGGAGCATTAAAAACAGTATTAGATGACTATGACACGAGGAGTGTTACAAACAGTATTAGAAGACTATGACATGAGGAGTGTTACAAACAGTATTAGACGACTATGACACGAGGAGTGTTACAAACAGTATTAGACGACTATGACACGAGGAGTGTTACAAACAGTATTAGACGACAACACGGAGTGTTACAAACAGTATTAGACGACAACACGAGGAGTGTTACAAACAGTATTAGATGACTATGACACGATGAGCGTTACAAACAGTATTAGACGACTATGACACGAGGAGTGTTACAAACAGTATTGGATGACTATGACATGAGGAGTGTTACAAACAGTATTAGATGACTGACACGAGGAGTGTTACAAACAGTATTAGACGACTACAACACGAGGAGTGTTACAAACAGTATCAGACGACTGTGACACGAGGAGTGTTACAAACAGTATTAGACGACTATGACACGACGAGCGTTACAAACAGTATTAGACGACTATGACATGAGTAGTGTTACAAACACTATTAGACGACTATGACACGAGGAGTGTTGCAAACAGTATTAGACGACTATGACACGAGGAGTGTTACAAACAGTATTAGATGACTATGACACGAGGAGCATTACAAACATTATTAGACGACTATGACACGAGGAGTGTTACAAACAGTATTAGACGACTATGACACGAGGAGTGTTACAACCAGTATTAGACAACTATGACACGAGGCATGTTACAAACACAGTATTAGATATGACACGAGGAGAGTTACAAACAGTATTAGACGACTATGACATGAGCAGTGTTACAAACAGTATTAGACGACTATGACACGAGGCATGTTACAAACAGTATTAGACTATGACACGAGGAGTGTTACAAACAGTATTAGACAACTATGACACGAGGCATGTTACAAACAGTATTAGATGACTATGACATGAGCAGTGTTACAAACAGTATTAGACGACTATGACACGAGGAGTGTTACAAACAGTATTAGACGGCTATGACACAAGGAGTGTTACAAACAGTATTAGACGACTGTGACACGAGGAGTGTTACAAACAGTATTAGACGACTATGACATGAGGAGTGTTGCAAACAGTATTAGACGACTATGACATGAGGAGTGTTACAAACAGTATTAGACGACTATGACATGAGGAGTGTTACAAACAGTATTGGACGACTATGACATGAGGAGCATTACAAACAGAATTAGAAGACTATGACACGAGGAGTGTTACAAACAGTATTAGACGACTATGACACGAGGAGTGTTACAAACAGTATTAGACGACAACACGAAGTGTTACAAACAGTATTAGACGACAACACGAGGAGTGTTACAAACAGTATTAGATGACTATGACACGATGAGCGTTACAAACAGTATTAGACGACTATGACACGAGGAGTGTTACAAACAGTATTGGATGACTATGACATGAGGAGTGTTACAAACAGTATTAGATGACTGACACGAGGAGTGTTACAAACAGTATTAGACGACTACAACACGAGGAGTGTTACAAACAGTATGAGACGACTGTGACACGAGGAGTGTTACAAACAGTATTAGACGACTATGACACGACGAGCGTTACAAACAGTATTAGACGACTATGACATGAGGAGTGTTACAAACAGTATTAGACGACTATGACACGAGGAGTGTTGCAAACAGTATTAGACGACTATGACACGAGGAGTGTTACAAACAGTATTAGAGGACTATGACACGAGGAGTGTTACAAACATTATTAGACGACTATGACACGAGGAGTGTTACAAACAGTATTAGACGACTATTACCCGAGGAGTGTTACAAACAGTATTAGACGACTATGACACGAGGAGTGTTACAAACAGTATTAGACAACTATGACACGAGGCATGTTACAAACACAGTATTAGACTATGACACGAGGAGAGTTACAAACAGTATTAGACGACTATGACATGAGCAGTGTTACAAACAGTATTAGACAACTATGACACGAGGAGTGTTACAAACAGTATTAGACGACTATGACACGAGGAGTGTTACAAACAGTATTAGACGACTATGACACGAGGAGTGTTACAAACAGTATTAGACGACTATGACATGAGGAGTGTTACAAACAGTATTAGGCAACTATGACACGGGAGTGTTACAAACAGTATTAGATGACTATGCCACGAGGAGTGTTACAAACAGTATTAGATGACTGACACGAGGAGTGTCACAAACAGTATTAGACAACTATGACACGAGAGTGTAACAAACAATATTAGACTATGCCACGAGGAGTGTTACAAACAGTATTAGACTATGACACGAGGAGTGTTACAAACAGTATTAGACAACTATGACACGAGAGCATTACAAACAGAATTAGACGACTATGACACGAGGAGCATTAAAAACAGTATTAGATGACTATGACACGAGGAGTGTTACAAACAGTATTAGATGACTATGACATGAGGAGTGTTACAAACAGTATTAGACGACTATGACACGAGGAGTGTTACAAACAGTATTAGACGACTATGACACGAGGAGTGTTACAAACAGTATTAGACGACAACACGGAGTGTTACAAACAGTATTAGACGACAACACGAGGAGTGTTACAAACAGTATTAGATGACTATGACACGATGAGCGTTACAAACAGTATTAGACGACTATGACACGAGGAGTGTTACAAACAGTATTGGATGACTATGACATGAGGAGTGTTACAAACAGTATTAGATGACTGACACGAGGAGTGTTACAAACAGTATTAGACGACTACAACACGAGGAGTGTTACAAACAGTATCAGACGACTATGACACGACGAGCGTTACAAACAGTATTAGACGACTATGACATGAGGAGTGTTACAAACAGTATTAGACGACTATGACACGAGGAGTGTTACAAACAGTATTAGACGACTATGACATGAGGAGTGTTACAAACAGTATTAGACAACTATGACACGAGGCATGTTACAAACACAGTATTAGACTATGACACGAGGAGAGTTACAAACAGTATTAGACGACTATGACATGAGCAGTGTTACAAACAGTATTAGACGACTATGACACGAGGAGTGTTACAAACAGTATTAGACGACTATGACACGAGGAGTGTTACAAACAGTATTAGACAACTATGACACGAGGCATGTTACAAACACAGTATTAGACTATGACATGAGGAGAGTTACAAACAGTATTAGACGACTATGACATGAGCAGTGTTACAAACAGTATTAGACGACTATGACACGAGGAGTGTTACAAACAATATTAGACGACTGTGACATGAGGAGTGTTACAAACAGTATTAGACAACTATGACATGAGGAGTGTTGCAAACAGTATTAGACGACTATGACATGAGGAGTGTTACAAACAGTATTAGATGACTATGACACGAGGAGCGTTACAAACAGTATTAGATGACTATGACACGAGGAGTGTTACAAACAGTATTAGACGACTATGACACGAGGAGTGTTACAAACAGTATTAGACGACTATGACATGAGGAGTGTTACAAACAGTATTAGGCAACTATGACACGGGAGTGTTACAAACAGTATTAGATGACTATGCCACGAGGAGTGTTACAAACAGTATTAGATGACTGACACGAGGAGTGTCACAAACAGTATTAGACAACTATGACACGAGAGTGTAACAAACAATATTAGACTATGCCACGAGGAGTGTTACAAACAGCATTAGACGACTATGACACGAGGAGTGTTACAAACAGTATTAGACAACTATGACACGAGAGCATTACAAACAGTATTAGACGACTATGCCACGAGGAGTGTTACAAACAGTATTAGACGACTATGACACGAGGAGTGTTACAAACAGTATTAGACAACTATGACACGAGGAGTGTTACAAACAGTATTAGACGACTGTGCCTCATTTTTATGCTCTCCTTTTTTCTATCCCCAGTCTGCTCTGAGGCTTCAGCCACCCTGTGCTCCAAAAAGTGAACACAAACACACACACACACACACACACACACACACACACACACACACACACACACACACACACACACCTTGCTCTTTAACTTACTGCTCATTACAAGTTAACCAGCTATATGCCCCACTGTTTGGCTCCTCACCTTCTCGGCTACTTTAGAGTACGGAACAGGAGACCAGCAGAGCGTGCCCTGTGGAATCAAACCTGGGGATTGTGAAGGGAAGAATCAAAGCACATACACAGCCTCATACCTAAAAAAGTGCATTTCCTGATCCGCCAACTTACCCAGAGAAGGTGGGGTGCTCTGACTCTGCATATTGGGTTGTTTGCATTGAACTGCAGCTTACGGACATTTCTCTTTACTGTTATACATCATAACTTCCCAGCTGTAGAGCCTTAACAGCTTCTTTAAATGAGAAGCAAGGAACAGGGCCTTGGTGGAGTTAGGTGATAATTGGTTGGTCACTAAACTTGAAAGTCGTAACATAACATGTCACACAGCTGCACTGCACTCTTCCATGCACAGCATGTACGTAATATGTCACGCACCTGCACTGCACTCTTCCATACACAGCATGCACAATATGTGCCACACACCTGCACTGCACTCTTCCATTCACATGCATGATATGTTACATACCTGAACTGCACTCTTCCAGACACAGCATGCACAATATTTATCACACACCTGCACTGCACTCTTCCATGCACAGCATGCATGACATGTGCCACACACCTGTACCACACTCTTCCATACACAGCATGCATGACATGTGCCACGCACCAGCCCCTTAGTTCACTAAATTCTGTGCAAGCCATTGTATGTCCCCTGCCTCAGGATGTTGGTGGTTTCGTCTGATAGTAATTACAGAAGCTGCAGATCTACTGTTCAATGACAACAGCCACTACACAAAGTCAGAGCACCCAGACTTGGGGTAATTCTGCCCCCTCAGGAAATACCATTTTTAATCTGATTCTTCTAACTACAATACTCAGTCTGCATTTCCTGAGGAGAGTTTTGTTTTCTACCCATCACAGCAAAGAGCAGAAACGGTTAACAAGCTGCTTGCAGCTGTTAAATGGTTTCATGTAGTCTAGGGTTTGATTCTCTCCATGTACATTTACTTCATGTGCGACTCTCGGCTCGGATACAATTGGGAAATTATGCCAAGTCCTCAATGATCTCCTGGACCACATGCCTATTTGAGCCTAGGAACACCCTTGGTCTTTCAATCCATAGTTCACTTTGGCTAAATTTCCCTTTTTTAAAAAATCTTCCAAGCATGTTCATGGGACATGCCCATGTTTTACAAGTTATGCCTTAGAATAAACTTGGCAGGAAGTACAAGGGCATATCCCCACACATTAACTTCCAGAGGCAGAGATGTCTGGAGAGACAAACATTAACATAAAAATGCTGCCTCTTGCACGCAAGAAGAAAGAAAGAACAAATGTCTTTCCTTGTTAACATTACATAGAAAAAAGCGATGCTCTTCGAAGCATAACAAGTTACACTTCTATTACAGCTGCTGGATGATGTCACAAGGTGAAACACAATCCCTAAAAGGTAAGCAAATAAGGTTTTCATCAACCTCAAAGTATGGGAGAGTAAGGCAATCCTTTTGTTGTGAATGTAAAGGTGACAGGTGTGTATTTCTTCCAGTTACATGAGTAATGTCCATCTGTTATGTTTTGTTGTATTTAGTTAAATTCAGTCCCTCATCACAATTTTATTACCTGAAGGGCTTAGAATATTTTTGATAATCTCCTTTGAAATTGAAATTCAGGAGTCTGGAGTTGCCATGAAGAAAAATGAAAGAGCAGCGGCACTTTCTGTACTGTGGCTGCCTTCGAGTCACTCTTTTCTCTTGTTACCGCAACAAGAAATGAAATTAAAAAAACAAAAAATTACAAGTAGACAAAGAGTTTAATAACATGTAATCTAACTGCCTGATGGCTATTAGGTTTCCTCTGTCCCTAGGGATTTGATAGAACACAGCCCCTGATGACACAACTGTCAACATGCTACTCAGAAATCGAACTGGTCGGTGGGGTGAATTCAAGTTTCAGCTGAACAGCACTGGGTGTGTCCATGCAGACACACTACTGAAGTCAATGACTCATCAGCTATACCAAAACAACACTAACGGAAATGGGGGGTAGTGGGATGAATGTCAGGGCAAAGGTTTTCAAAGATGTGTATGTACTTTTTGGAGTCCTAGGTTAGCTTTTGTATTCTGTTATCTTCACTGGCTCACTGAATCGCTCACAGCAATGCAGCTCATCTGAATAACCCACCATATGCCAATCAGAATTCAAATATGGCTACTATAGCCAATACGTCTCTAGATTTGTTTAATTTGTATCTTGACATTGTTGATATATGAGCCTACACAGATCAGGTAAAGCTGCAGGTATTCCCTCTGGAATATTCAATCATAGGGAAGATGCAAGGTAATCTAACCTGTCAGGTAGTCTACAAAAGCTGTTTCTCCCCATGATACTGTCATGCATGTGTGCCTCAGAGAGGTCTGTCTCTTTAATCCTAATACGTCCTCCTCTATCATAACCAGACACATTCTTAAGTGCTCTAACAACAAAACACCTGTACTATTCCCCTACCTGAAGACAAACATGCATGAATAGACAGTATATTTCAGGTGTTGAAAGTTGGAGAGAAAGATACCATGTGATCCTCAGCAACACACTGAAGCCTTCTTTTGTTCTTGGGCCACAGGAGAATCACACTTTAATTTGGTGTTTGTGTTACAGCAGATGACTTTTGTCTTTTTCTGTATGAAAACAGAAAATGTACTATCAAGTGTTACACATTAGCGGAGGTACTCTTGTGTGGATATTCATTACTGCAGAACCCTCCAAGTTTAGCTCTTTTACTCCTCAATGGAGACTTGCTCATATCTGACTGCGTGAAGAAGGACTTCTCACTGCACAATCATGCAGAGAACCAAAATACATTATACGCACCCCCAAGACAAGCTAGTAAAGGGGCAAAGCCCAAGATGCGCCTCAAGTCGACGCGCTGTCTTGTTTTTACTACTCACTCTTAGTGTTTCCTCCTGGAACAACAAATGTGGGCAATGACTAAGACCTCTGAGTCGCTCTTCCTGAAGCACTGGAAAGGAGAACGGTTCAGCCTGTAAGAGTGGAGCAGCAGATCCCCAGCATTTACTTTCATCAAACCAGCTACAGCAACATTTTACTTTTACATTTCTGACAAGTGAAGTAGCAACCTTCCTTAAAGGAAATGCCTTGGAACTGTGAGCCTCATACTAAGGGGCATCCCAATTTATAGTCACTTTCCAGGAATTCAGGACTGTTTTCAGCTACCACATCCCACAGGAAGTTTCATGGCAGTACATCAGCTGTGATGGGTGGAAGCATGGATTCATAATGAATGCATGGTAAAATGTGCAAACCAACAGTGTTTAAATTCAATACCCTCACTAAAGAGGACTCAGTAGATAACAGAAGACAGCTACAGAAAACAGTCACCGCCTTGAATATTTTAGGAAGGGAAAACATCCCCCACTGGCTGCAGATGTACATTGTATCAACCATTACAGACAAGTTAAAAATCATTCCATACCTGTATACAGGAATACACACACTAAGCCCACAGGACAGTCTAAATTACCATCCCCAGGAGATGAAGAATTTTCTACATGACTGCCTGGTTTACACTTTTTGCTTCATACTTTGACTAATATGCTTATATAGCTCCAACATGCATTGTGCCTTGGGGGTGGCATGGAGACACAGCTTAAGTTGGCTGACAAACAGATGATAATTAGATCATTAGTAGCCAAAACAACCCTCACTTGTATGAATATAACAACCTGCTGATCATCAATGAAAGCACAGTTGTATGAGAAACATATAAAAGTACTTCACGCGCATCGCTGCTGCACTAATATTGACTGTTGAGGACATCTGATGAAGTCAGCCTGACATCCATCCCCAACTTCTACAGCTTATCACCTCCCCCCGATGGCCAGGCATGTATGTACCTGGATCATCAGTGTATACCCAGTATAAAGTGGGTGTCCAACTGCATCACTTTCATACGTTTTTTGCCCAAGGTTCAGCCTGAGAAGAGGTCAATGGCAGACTCCTGTCCACGTCCTACCTTAGGACAGCACCCAGTCTCCCTGCCATACCTCGGAGAGAGGACCCAAGGAGGTCAAAAGACCACCTTTGAAATCTGTCTTCCCCTCTATCCATACCTTAGCAGACTCAAGATCCTGTCACACAGGTATATGCAGGAGTTTGGGAGGGAAATGGGTGAAAAGTAATAAAGGGGTGCTCTACACCCAGCATATGATGGTTAAGGGGGAAAAGGGGGAGGGAAACTTGTGGTGCACTAGTAATCCAGCTGACATTTGTCATTAAGTTAAGTTTATTACACACTTGTTCTATGTCCATCACATGAATCACTACGGCTGCAGTATGGACTACTGACTACTGGGAAGATTCCCCAAGCACACGAGGTATGGAAGGTGGCCAAGTGACTGTAATGGGTTGTAGGATCGCCTGTGCTATGGCAAACCCCACCTTAGTCCTTGAGGTAAAGTCCAGCCTGTAATGTATAGAACAGGTGTGTACTGAGGACACAGTAGTAACTTCCAGAATGGACTGGGCACTCATTCCTCCTGTTATAATGATTGCTGTGCTTCTGGTTATGTGAGACCTGACAAGCCCTTCTAGAATTTTCCCCCATGAGCTGAGTAATAGAAAGAGCGAATGAAACAGACACATACAGACTGTTTAGAAACTGGATTTATTCCCCCTGAGGATGCAAAAGCCATGTAAAAAAGGCTGATCAGTAGGTGTTTATAGATTTCGTCCTCTCTAGATAATACCGCTGTTGTTTGTAAACTTTCAAAGTATGCAAAACACTCCCTCCCTCCTTGCTTTGAAGACTGGGAAAAACAGACTGGTAGTTGTATGCACTGGTTTAATGTAAAGTCTTTTACCACTTTAAGGATCAAGGAAGGGTTTGTTCTCATGCTGACTCTGTCCTTACAGAAAATCAGAAACAGTTCTTCTCAAATGAGTGCCTGCGATTCTGATATTCTTCTTGCTGACGTATCAGCTATCAGAAGAACTGCTTTCAAGTCAGGAATTTTAAGGGAACTGCTGCTGATGGTTCACAGGATGGCTGTACTGCATACGTTTTTTTCAGCAAGAAAATCGGGTCACATGGAATGGAGCAGTAATTCCTTTCCTTGGTGTTGCCTGGTGTAGGATATCCTTAAGAAGCTATCTGAATGGTAATACAGATGCTAGTGGGGGGGTGTTGAGGGGTGCTATAAGCTCGCAGCCTGAGACAGCCAAGATATAAACTAGCACATAGGCATATGCCAGGCCTGTTCCTAACAGCTCAGATACTACCAAATCACAGACACTCAGGCTTTGAAATGGTCTGGATTCCACAACAAAAGTCTTTCCCGTTTGGCTAGGTAAGATTTCATTGCAATAGGTTTTCTAGCTCTTCTCACGATGTTAAGCTTGACATTTGTGAACTTGTGTCTGAAGGGAATTAAGGTCATATCATCCATGTTGTGAAGTGCAGGGTCCTCGGGTTGGAGTGTATAAGCCCTCGCCCCCCGTTCTGGGTCAAGGGGTCCACTTGCGGAGGCAGTGAAGGTTTTCTCGCTGACGAGTGTTACGAGAAGGGAGAATTCTATAGGTAACTTGTAAATGTTTAAACAGATAAGTGCTGCAGTAGTCCTTACCACTGGAATGTTGCCACTAGGTGTCTGTGTATGTCAGGCCCAACTTTTATTTGTCTGGATTCTTCCCTTCCTTTATGCAGTGTGCATCTGGCTTCTAGCAAATCCAGGCATACTAGTATAAGATGGGTACCTGTCTCTGCCATTTTAGAGCTTTCTTACCCAGATCACATGGGTTAAGACAGTTTAACGTAAGAACAAACAGTAGGCAGAAGAACACAAAAACACATTTTTTAACTGGGATACAGCACTGATCCACAGATTTTTAAATGGGATAGAGCACTGATCCACTTGGACCCATTTTAGGCTCAGCCTGGTAGCAGTGTCTGGTTAAGTGACTTGCTCAAGGATTAAAATACAGTAGGTAAATAGAGGCTTTAGGAATCAAACCCAGGACCACTACAGGGTAGAAGTATAGTCATAACTTTAAACCTCTAAGCCAAAAATGATTATGTACTCAAAGTAGAAATTAGTTGCCAGTGTAGCCCAGTAATGTAATCTGTTTTTTTTCCTAAGTCATTTTTCCTTAATATCACCTAGCATTCACTTTTTCATTCTTGAATGCAGGGGGTATTACCCAAGTCAAGCAACAGCCAACCAAAGGGGCCACAATCCAGGCTGCCATGGAGGAGTTTGCACCTCTGTCTTCATCATATCCTCTGCCGTGTTGTCATAGTAAGAGAGCTTTCATCCCAACTACATGAGGGTATGCTTCAACCCCCCCCCCCCACACACACACACTCCAAACTGGAGTGGTCTGTGCTTTGGAACAGACCACAGCTGTCCTCTGGCAAACAAACCACATGGCACACCCCCCCCTCTTAGCATCGCTGCTTCATTATGGTGGACGGCTATGGAGGCATCTACAATTAAACCTTACCCCACTCTGGTGGCTGATGTCAGCATCTGCATGTTCCTGGACATATGTTGTTTATATCCCAAACCATGTTCCTGGATATATGTTGTTTTCATGCCAAACCATGTTCCTAACATATGTTGTTTTCATGCCAAACCATGTTCCTGGACATATGTTGTTTTCATGCCAAACCATGTTCCTAACATATGTCGTTTTCATGCCAAACCATGTTCCTGGACATATGTTGTTTCCATGCCAAACCATGTTCCTGACATATGTCGTTTTCATGCCAAACCATGTTCCTGACATATGTCGTTTTCAGGTACTATGGGAAGCACATTTAACTGGAACCAACACCCCCCCCGCCAGGATGCATGAGTCAGTGTTGGTCACTCACTCTCATCATCCTCTGTCTGGTTCCTCCATTACCAAAGGAACCACTCAAACTTGGGTCATCTCGAACATATGTACGAATTTACATTAGAGAACTGTGACTACAATCTTATTCTCCCAGTTGTAACATTTCAGGTGTGACTGTTACATTAATTTTATAGAGGCAGAACTTGGGGTCATTAAGACATTGTTTAATGAGTACTTGGATTAGGTAGGGACTTGTGATGGGGTGAATTCTAAATGTTACCCATATGGTAGACATATGTGGCAGTTCTAAGAGGAATATTAATCTTTGTGACTACAGACTGAACTGGACTGTTGGAATAGTCCTACTATGTGGTTTTCTGGCTATGAGGGGAGAAGAGATTCTAGAGCAATCTACATATTGGATGTATGACACTTCGTAACTTCCTGCACGTTACACCCTTCTTTCATTTTAGTTTTATTCTGCCCGTTTTATTTTCTTATATTCGTTTCATTTTGCTTATGCATTAGTTTCAACCTGGGCTGAAGCTACCACAACTGCTCTTTCGTCATCTGTGTTCTTCCCTGGTAAACAAAAATAAATACATAAATAAGCAAATTATTAAACTTTGCAGCTTATGCTGACTTGGCAGCATTTCATTTCTATGTTTACAGCTGGACAATTTAAAATAACACTGCTACAATTAGTGCGAGACAGGACATCTGCAGATTTAGCTACTTTTATATTTAATTGCAACAGACTTGCAATTTAGTACAGAATTTCTGTGAAATCTGTAAATACAATACAACCCAGGCTGATGTTTGCTTCCACAGTTAGATACTGGGTAACACAAACGTACAAGTGTACTGTTAGCCTTGGCTTTAGTACTATTTTTAAGGCATTTAACTTTAGATCTTGGTCAAGCATGGCGCCGATATATTTTACAGTATGGAAAACCTTGGTTCTGAGTCTACCATAACATAAAACAAAAACATCCTGTTAGAAATATCTACTTTTGGTTAAATATGAATACTTTTTTATCCTACACAAACTCTCTGCCTCCACAGGAGATCTGATGGGATACACTCAACTAGTTGCAAGTCTTCTGACAATGCAAAGCAAGAAACACATAAATCAAACAGATGTTCATTGTGCTAGAACTGAAGCGCTACTTACCAACAGTAAAAACTGCAAAAGTGTTCAGCAGAAACTTAACAGTGGCAGCATTCATTTGCCTCCACATTTGAAACTGGATTTTATAACTCAAGAGTAAATGTTATGTCAAATTTTATAAGTAATTTGTATTGTGCTGATAAGTATTCAGGCTTGACACACTGTCAGCAGCAATTTTATCTGGCCCGGCATGTGCTACAACACGAAGCAAGGCTAGTGTGTCTCCATGCTGTTCGATTATTGAAATATTTAATTAAATAGGAAAGTAAATGCATACAAATATTTTATCTCTCTATCTAGACGTACTAAGCAAAAATCAATAGTCACTTTCAATAGCACAAGCTTTAAGTGATTAGACTTCAGAAGCTTGTATGTATCACAGCTTTGCAATTATTAATGTAAATATGAATGTGGGAGTGTAATTACACCACGGTATTACTCAAGGGATCTTAGATATGAATGTCTGACTGTGACTATACCACGGTGTCACTCACGGGATCTTAGATATGAATGTGCCAAAAACACACCTCTCTGGAACAACGTAAAATTTCAAAGTAAACCACAGGTCAGGAACATGAAATTCAAAAAAAAAAGCAGAAATTTTTTGAATTTCGTGTTCCTGATCTGTGGTTTACTTTGAGATATGAATGTGTGACTGTAACTATACCACGGAATCACTCATGGGCTCTTACATATGAATGTGCGACTGTAACTATACCATGGTGTCACTCACGGGATCTGCAATATGAATGTGTGACTCTAACTATACCATGGTGTCACTCACGAGATCTAAAAACATGTACAGGTGTCACTGCAGCTGAATGCGTAAAGTAGAGATTGGACTCTTGTAACCAGAACTGCAGGCTAGTGAAGGCTTTTCCTACAGCCATTGTTGTGCTTGTTCTACGTTACACGTAGATAAAGAACTTCAGATTCATTCTGCATATTGACAAAATTAGACTTCACGAACAACCTGCGTCTATATTACTGACAGATACACTAAACAGGACAAGAATCTGACTTTGTGACAATGGAACATAGTCTATAAGAATGTATTAAAGAACCTGACTTGGTGACAAAGGAACATAGTCTATTAGAATGTATTAAAGAATCTGACTTGGTGACAACGGAACATAGTCTATTAGAATGTATTAAAATATCAGACTTGGTGACAATGGAACATAGTCTATTAGAATGTACTAAAGAATCTGGCTTGGTGACAATGGAATATAGTCTATTAGAATGTACTAAAGAATCTGACTTGGTGACAATGGAACATAGTCTATTAGAATGCATTAAAGAATTGGACTTGGTGACAATGGAACATAGTCTATTAGAATGTACTAAAGAATCGGACTTGGTGACAAGGGAACATAGTCTATTAGAATGTATTAAAGAATCTCACTTGGTGACAATGGAACCTAGTCTATTCGAATGTATTAAATAATCTGACTTGGTGACAACGGAACATATTCTATTAGAATGTATTAAAGAATCTGACTTAGTGACAAGGGAACATAGTCTATTAGAATGCATTAAAGAATCTGACTTGGTGACAATGGAACATAGTCTATTCGAATGTATTAAAGAATCTGACTTGGTGACAATGCAACGTAGTCTATTAGAAGGCATTAAATAATCTGAATTAGTGACAATAGAAAGTAGTCTATTAGAATGCATTAAAGAATCTGACTTGGTGACAATGGAACGTAGTCTATTAGAAGGCATTAAATAATCTGACTTGGTGACAATGGAACATGGTCTATTAGAATGCATTAAAAAATCTGATGGTGACAATGGAACATAGTTTATTAGAATGCATTAAATAATCTGGCTTGTTGACAATGGAACATAGTCTATTAGAATATATTAAAGAATCTGACTTGGTGACAATGGAACGTAGTCTATTAGAAGGTATTAAATAATCTGACTTGGTGACAATGGAACATAGTTTATTACAATGTATTAAAGAATCTGACTTGGTGACAATGGAATGTAGTCTATTAGAATGCTTTAAAGAATCTGACTTGGTGACAATGGAACATAGCCTATTAGAATGTATTAAAGAATCTGACTTGATGACAATGGAACATAGCCTATTAGAATGTATTAAAGAATCTGACTCAGTGACAATGGAACATTGTCTATTAGAATGTATTAAAGAATCTTAATTGGTGACAATGACAATGGAACATAATCTATTAGAATGTATTAAAGAATCTCGCTTGGTGAAAATGGAACATAGCCTATTAGAATGTATTAAAGAATCTGACTCGGTGACAATGGAACATAGTCTATTAGAATGCATTAAAGAATCTTACTTGGTGACAATGACAATGGAACATAATCTATTAGAATGTATTAAAGAATCTGACTTGGTGACAATGGAACATAGTCTATTAGAATGTATTAAAGAACCTGATTGGTGATACTGGAACATTATCTATTGGAATGTATTAAAGAATCTGACTTGGTGACAATGGAAAATAGTCTATTAGAATGTATTAAATAATCTGACTTGGTGACAATGGAACATAGTCTATTAGAGTGTATTAAATAATCTCACTTGGTGACAATGGAACATAGTCTATTAGAATGTATTAAAGAATCTGACTTGGTGACAATGGAACATAGTCTACTAGAATGTATAAAAGAATCTGACTTGATGACAATGGAACATAGCCTATTAGAATGTATTAAAGAATCTGACTCGGTGACAATGGAACATAGTCTATTAGAATGTATTAAAGAATCTGACTTGGTGACAATGGAACATAGTCTATTAGAATGTATAAAATCATCTGACTTGATGACAATGGAACATAGTCTATTAGAATGTATTAAAGAATCTGACTTGGTGACAATGGAACATAGCCTATTAGAATGTATGAAAGAATCTGACTCAGTGACAATTGAACATAGTCTATTAGAATGTATTAAAGAATCTGACTTGGTGACAATGGAACATAGTCTATTAGAATGTATTAATGAATCTGACTTGGTGACAATGGAACATAGTCTATTAGAATGTATTAAAGAATCTGACTTGGTGACAATGGAACATAGTCTATTAGAATGTATTAAAGAATCGGACTTGGTGACAATGGAACAGTCTATTAGAATGTATTAAATAATCGGACTTGGTGACAATGGAACATAGTCTATTAGAATGTATTAAATAATCGGACTTGGTGACAATGGAACATAGTCTATTAGAATGTATTAAAGAATCTGACTTGGTGACAATGGAACATAGTCCATTAGAATGTATTAAAGAATCTGACTTGATGACAATGGAACATAGCCTATTAGAATGTATTAAAGAATCTGACTCTGTGACAATGAAACATAGTCTATTAGAATGTATTAAAGAATCTTACTTGGTGACAATGACAATGGAACAGAATCTATTAGAATGTGTTAAAGAATCTGACTTGGTAACAATGGAATATAGTCTATTAGAATGTATTAAATAATCTGACTTGGTGACAATGGAATATAGCCTTTTAGAATGTATTAAAGAACCTGATTGGTGACAATGGAACATAGTCTATTGGAATGTATTAAAGAATCTGACTTGTGACAATGGAACATAGTCTATTAGAATGTATTAAAGAATCTGACTTGGTGACAATGGAACATAGTCTATTAGAATGTATTAAATAATCTGACTTGGTGACAATGGAACATAGTCTATTAGAATGTATTAAATAATCTGACTTGGTGACAATGGAACATAGTCTATTAGAATGTATTAAAGAATCTGACTTTATGACAATGGAACATAGCCTATTAGAATGTATTAAAGAATCTGAATTGGTGACAATGGAACATAGTCTATTTGAATGTATTAAAGAATCGGACTTGATGACAATGGAACATAGTCTATTAGAATAGATTAAAGAATCGGACTTGGTGACAATGGAACACAGCCTATTAGAATGTATTAAAGAATCGGACTTGTTGACAATGGAACATAGTCTATTAGAATGTATTAAAGAATCTGACTTGGTGACAATGGAACATAGTCTATTAGAATGCATTAAAGAATCTGACTTGGGGACAATGGAACATAGTCTATTAGAATGCATTAAAGAATCTGACTTGGTGACAATGGAACATAGTCTATTAGAATGTATTAAAGAATCTGACTTGGTGACAATGGAACATAGCCTATTAGAAAGTATTAAAGAATCGGACTTGGTGACAATGGAACATAGCCTATTAGAATGTATTAAAGAATCGGACTTGGTGACAATGGAACACAGCCTATTAGAATGTATTAAAGAATCTGACTTGGTGACAATGGAACATAGTCTATTAGAATGTATTAAAGAATCTGACTTGGTGACAATGGAACATAGTCTATTAGAATGTATTAAAGAATCTGACTTGGTGACAAATGAACATAGTCTATTAGAATGTATTAAAGAATCTGACTTGGTGACAATGGAACATAGTCTATTAGAATGTATTAAAGAATCTCACTTGGTGACAATGGAACATAGTCTATTAGAATGCATTAAAGAATCTGACTTGGTGACAATGGAACATAGTCTATTAGAATGTATTAAAGAATCTGACTTGGAGACAATGGAACGTAGTCTATTAGAATGCATTAAAGAATCTGACTTGGTGACAATGGAACGTGGTCTATTAGAATGTATTAAAGAATCTGACTTGATGACAATGGAACATAGCCTATTAGAATGTATTAAAGAATCTGACTCGGTGACAATGGAACACAGTCTATTAGAATGTATTAAAGAATCTGACTTGGTGACAATGGAACATAGTCTATTAGAATGTATTAAAGAATCTCACTTGGTGACAATGGAACATAGTCTATTAGAATGCATTAAAGAATCTGACTTGGTGACAATGGAACATAGTCTATTAGAATGTATTAAAGAATCTGACTTGGAGACAATGGAACGTAGTCTATTAGAATGCATTAAAGAATCTGACTTGGTGACAATGGAACATAGTCTATTAGAATGTATTAAAGAATCTGACTTGGAGACAATGGAACGTAGTCTATTAGAATACATTAAAGAATCTGACTTGGTGACAATGGAACGTAGTCTATTAGAATGTATTAAAGAATCTGACTTGATGACAATGGAACATAGCCTATTAGAATGTATTAAAGAATCTGACTCGGTGACAATGGAACACAGTCTATTAGAATGTATTAAAGAATCTGACTTGGAGACAATGGAACGTAGTCTATTAGAATGCATTAAAGAATCTGACTTGGTGACAATGGAACATAGTCTATTAGAATGTATTAAAGAATCTGACTTGGAGACAATGGAACGTAGTCTATTAGAATGCATTAAAGAATCTGACTTGGTGACAATGGAACATAGTCTATTAGAATGTATTAAAGAATCTGACTTGGAGACAATGGAACGTAGTCTATTAGAATGCATTAAAGAATCTGACTTGGTGACAATGGAACATAGTCTATTAGAATGTATTAAAGAATCTGACTTGGAGACAATGGAACGTAGTCTATTAGAATGCATTAAAGAATCTGACTTGGTGACAATGGAACGTGGTCTATTAGAATGTATTAAAGAATCTGATGATGAGAATGGAACATAGCCTATTAGATTGTATTAAAGAATCGGACTTGGTGACAATGGAACATAGTCTATTAGAATGTATTAAAGAATCGGACTTGGTGACAATGGAACATAGTCTATTAGAATGTATTAAAGAATCGGACTTGGTGACAATGGAACACAGCCTATTAGAATGTATTAAAGAATTGGACTTGGTGACAATGGAACATAGTCTATGAGAATGCATTAAAGAATCTGACTTGGTGACAATGGAACATAGTCTATTAGAATGTATTAAAGAATCTGACTTGGTGACAATGGAACATAGCCTATTAGAATGTATTAAAGAATCGGACTTGTTGACAATGCAACATAGCCTATTAGAATGCATTAAAGAACCTGACTTGGTGACAATGGAACATAGCCTATTAGAATGTATTAAAGAATCTGACTTGGTGACAATGGAACATAGCCTATTAGAATGCATTAAAGAATCTGACTTGGTGACAATGGAACATAGCCTATTAGAATGCATTAAAGAACCTGACTTGGTGACAATGGAACATAGCCTATTAGAATGTATTAAAGAATCTGACTTGGTGACAATGGAACATAGCCTATTAGAATGTATTAAAGAATCTGACTTGGTGACAATGGAACATAGTCTATTAGAATGCATTAAAGAACCTGACTTGGTGACAATGGAACATAGCCTATTAGAATGTATTAAAGAATCTGACTTGGTGACAATGGAACATAGCTTGTTAGAATGTATTAAAGAATCGGACTTGGTGACAATGGAACGTAGTCTATTAGAATGTATTAAAGAATCTGACTTGGTGACAATGGAACATAGCCTATTAGAATGTATTAAAGAATCTGACTTGGTGACAATGGAACATAGTCTATTAGAATGTATTAAAGAATCTGACTTGGTGACAATGGAACATAGTCTATTAGAATGTATTAAAGAATGTGACTTAGTGACAATGGAAAATAGCCTATTAGAATGTATTAAAGAATGTGACTTGGTGACAATGGAGCATAGTCTATTAAAATGTATTAAAGAATCTGACTTGGTGACAAAGAAACATAGCCTATTAGAATGTATGAAAGATTCTGACTTGTTGACAATGGAACATAGTCTATTAGAATGTTTGGTGACAATGGAACATAGTCTATTAGAATGTATTAAAGAATCGGACTTGTTGACAATGCAACATAGCCTATTAAAATGCATTAAAGAACCTAACTTGGTGACAATGGAACATAGCCTATTAGAATGTATTAAAGAATCTGACTTGGTGACAATGGAGCATAGTCTATTACAATGTATTAAAGAATCGGACTTGGTGACAATGGAACATAGTCTATTAGAATGTATTAAAGAATGTGACTTAGTGACAATGGAAAATAGCCTATTAGAATGTATTGAAGAATGTGACTTGGTGACAATGGAGCATAGTCTATTAAAATGTATTAAAGAATCTGACTTGGTGACAAAGAAACATAGCCTATTAGAATGTATGAAAGATTCTGACTTGGGGACAATGCAACATAGTCTATTAGAATGTATTAAATAATCTGACTTGGTGACAAAGGAACATAGCCTATTAGAATGTACTAAAGATTCTGACTTTGGGACAATGGAACATAGTCTATTAGAATGTATTAAAGATTCTGACTTGGTGACAAAGGAACATAGCCTATTAGAATGTACTAAAGAATCTGACTTGGTGACAAAGAAACATAGCCTATTAGAATGTATTAAAAAATCTGACTTGGTGACAATGGAACATAGTCTATTAGAATGTATTAAATCTGACTTGGTGACAATGGAACATAGTCTATTAGAATGTATTAAAAAATCTCACTTGGTGGCAATGGAACATAGTGTATTAGAATGTTTGGTGACAATGGAACATAGTCTATTAGAATGCATTACAGCATCTGACTTGGTGACAATGGAACATAGTCTATTAGAATGTATTAAATAATCTGACTTGGTGACAATGGAACATAGTCTATTAGAATGTATTAAAGAATCTGACTTGGTGACAATGGAACATAGTCTATTAGAATGTGTTAAAGAATCTGACTTGGTGACAATGGAACATAGTCTATTAGAATGTGTTAAAGAATCTGACTTGGTGACAATGGAACATAGTCTATTAGAATGTATTAACGAATCTGACTTGGTGACAACGGAACATAGTCCATTAGAATGTATTAAAGAATCTGACTTGGTGACAACGGAACATAGTCTATTCTTCTTCTTCTTTCGGCTTTTCCCGGTCAGGGGTCGCCACATCGGATCATCTGTCCGCTCATGATTGGCAGTGGAGTTTTGCAGTGTCGAGTTGCCAGCCTGGCACCCAACCTTCTACAGAAGGCATACACACACATGCACACCTAGGGCCAATTTAGAGTGTCCAATCCACCTACTGCATGTCTTTGGGATGTGGGAGGAAACCGGAGCACCCGGAGGAAACCCGCGCGACCACAGGGAGAACATGCAGACTCCGCACAGAAGGCACCCCAGCCGAGAATCGAACCAGAGAACCTCTTGCTGTGAGGCGGCAACGCTAACCGCTGCACCACCGTGGCCACCCAATGGAACATAGTCTATTAAAATGTAAAAAGGAATCTGACTTGGTGACAATGGAACGTAGCCTATTACAATATATTTCTTTTCCTCCAACAATCGGTAGCATGAGGTCATGAGGGTATGTAATTTAGGCATGAACATTGCTGGCTGAATGCTGCTTAATTTCTCAGGTACTGTACACAATGCCTTGAAAAATCAAATTCAAATGAAATGTACAGAAAACACAAATGCATGCTTAGTAATGCAATATGGCCTAATGCAACGCATTTTGCATCCTTTACTTTTCTTACTTGAAACTCATATGGCAGTTAAAAAAATCATCGCATGTCTGTTTCATGTGTACTTTTAACTCTCTTCCTTGCAAGCAAAAAAATATTAGGAAAACAGTTGCTTACTATAAAAATGTTTGTTTGTGTCTTTCGCCTTTTTCCCGGTTAGGGGTCGCCACAGCGGAACTCTGGTCCGCTAATGATTGGCAGTAGATTTTTATGTACTGGCTTGCCGGGCCTAACGCACAACCTTCAACGAAGGCACGCCCATTCACGCATGTCTCCACACAGAATACGCTCTAACTGAGAATCGAACGGGCAATGTCTGTGAGGCGACAACGCTACCGCAGCACCACCACCACGGTACACTTACTACAAAAATGTACATACTGTTATTTTCTTATACATACATGCACACACACCTATATATAAATATATATACACACACGTGTATGCAAATATATATATATATATATATATATATATATATATATATATATATATATATGTGTGTGTGTGTGTGTATACATATATATCATTGGCACATGGTGGAATGCCTTCTTTTCAAATTAATTTTGCTCAAATTAGATTTACCAAAGGAAGTGCCATTCGAAACGGAATGGCTGTACTTCAGATTGCAAGATACTGGAGAAAAGTGAATTTTCCTTTTTTTTTTCCCCGGCACTGTATGATCTCAAAGTTGGAATACTTAAGTTAGTCAGGGGTGCTGGGGATGCAGGGAGCATATATATTTTATATGGGAAGACCGACTTTAAATTATCCTTTCATAGTTTAACATAAACCTATCCATATATATATGTCTACGTTTGGGTATGAGCACGCTCCAACTTATCAAACTGTGATGGGGATCGCACATTGTTATCTGGTGTGTGCAGTCTTTGTTTTTTCTTTATACTTTGCTGGCTTATGCTCCTTACTTATCACTGCATGCAACTATATATTGGTTGATGGGGAGTTTGGTCAACATCTGTTTAATCAACCATATTTGGTCAATAATACAGACAGTCATCAGGTGTGCAAGATCAAAAAATCCCCGGGTAGGGGAATATTCCTTTTCCCAGGAGACTGTCCGATCTCGAACTTTGTACATATAATTAGCAGGGGGTGTGGGATGATGTTTATTTTTTTTTTCAAGAAATATTTGCATCTGCTGAGAGGCAGCCTTGGCGCATGCGTACTAGGAAGTCGATGTTTCTATTTTTGATGTAGAGTGGTTTACCTTCAAGATGTCAGCATTAGTGTTAGTCAATTGACTGAAGGTAACATATATATATATATATATAAATATATATATATATATATATATATATATATATACATATATATATATACACACACACATATATATATATATATATATATATATACACATATATATATATATATATATATATATATATATATATATATAGATAGATATATGGATTCACTTCATAATCTCGAAATACTGAAATATCGAATTTCAGTATCTCGAGACCATGGAACCGAATCCACAAAACAATGAAAAGTACAGTTTTGTACCTACCATAAATGTAGATGTCCGATAGGTATGCATCTGCAGTCATAACAAATGGGTTGTCCTGCCTCAGGCAGCCCTTCGGTCGGCCGGATTCCAAAGTCTGGGTCTGGCCTCGGCTGATGTCGCACTTCACCCGACGTCATAGCTGCTGGGGTATAAAGGCATCAGCCGACGCCATTTTCCTCAGTGTTTCTTGCCCCAGATGCCAGGTGCCCTCTAGGAAGGCTAAATTTGGATAAATGTAGATAATTCCAAACAGTAGAAAGCAAAATATATATACATATATACATACAAACAAATACACCATAATAGATTCCCCCAGCTAGCTAAAAGAGGGGTAAGCACCCTAGGAATACCACTGAGGGGAAGGAGGGTGGGTAATCCTGACTGCAGATGCATACCTATCAGACATCTACATTTATGGTAGGTACAAAACTGTACTATGTCCTTCAAGGATGCATCTGCAGTCATAACATATGGGTAGAATACCATAGCCAAACTGGGGGAGGAGGCACTAAGATAATGATGGTGTAGTTAAGATCCCTTGTAAAACAGCAGTTGCAAAACCTGCTCGGGATCTGGAGTATAAAGGAAGATTATAATGCTTGGCAAATGTATGCACGGAGCTCCAAGTAGCAGCTTCTAAAATGTCTTTGGTAGCCACTCCTCGTAGGAAAGCTGTAGTGGTGGCTGTAGCTCTTGTGGAGTGAGGCCTGATATTTTCAGGAATTGTCTTTCCATGAAATGAGTAGCAGAATCGAATGCAATTTCCTATCCATTTTGAGACTGTCTGTTTTGAAATTGCTTTTCCTTGCACTCCTGTTGCATATGCTACCAGAAGCTGGTCAGTTTTTCTGCTGGCCTTGGTTCTGTCCAGATAGTAGCGCAGTTGTCTGTGTACATCCAAGGTGTGTAGTAGTTTTTCGCCCCTGTTCTGTGGGTTGGGGAAGAATGTAGGTAAATGTATAGCTTGGTTCAAGGATACCCTGGATACCACCTTTGGCATAAAAGTAGGATTGGTTCTCAGAGACACTCTATCCTGATGGAAGATAAGGAAAGGCTGCACTGCCATTAATGCCTGTAACTCAGATACCCTTCTTGCTGAAGTGATTGCTAGCAGGAAGGCAGTTTTCCAAGATAAGAACTGTAAGTCTGCTGTTGCTGCTGGTTCAAAAGGGGGAAGTGTTAATTTTTCTAGCACAAAATTGAGATCCCATGCAGGCAAAGGTGGTTTCCTTGAAGGCTTTACATTTTTGATCCCTCTCAGAAATTGTCTGAGGAGAGGATGAGAGAAGACAGGAGGATCCATGTTGTACTCTGCTGAAATTGCTGATGCATGTATCTTAATGGAAGAATAGGACAGGCCATTGTGGAACAGTTCTGCTAAGTATTCCAGGATGTGTGCTAGGTTTGCTAGTGTGACATTTTCTCCCTTTTCTGCACTCCAAATGAGGAATCTTTTCCATTTTGCTGAATATGTTTTCCTTGTGGAGGGTCTGCGAGCCTCCAGGATAATGTCCTTAACCCTCTGAGATAAATCAAGTTGGTTTTGTTTTATGCAATTTTCCAAGCAGTTAGCTGCAGTGTTTTTAAGTTTGGATGCAGGGTCTTGTAGTTGTTCTGCGTTAGAAGTAAAGGACATAGAGGTAGATGCCATGAATGCGTCCGAGACATGCTTCTCAGTAGCGGGTACCAATGTTGCCTTGGCCAGTCTGGAGCTATTAGAATTACCTTTGGCTGTTCCTCTCTGATCTTCAGTAGAACTTTGTACATCAAAGGAAGAGGTGGAAAGGCATATACAGTCAGGTCCTTCCAGCTGAAAGAAAGGGAGTCCACCCTCCATGCAAGTGGGTGGTATACTCTTGAGCAGAATTCCTTCAGTTGGTGGTTGTGTGGGGAGGCAAACAGGTCTATCTCTGGCATTCCCCATTTCTGTGTTATGGTTTTGAAAATATCTGGATGCAGCATCCATTCGTGAGCATCCGTGGTAGTTCTGCTTAAGCTGTCTTCTAGTGAATTTTCTTTTCCTGGTACAAATCTGGCCTGCAGTTGGATGTTGAGATTCAGGGCCAAGTTCCACAGGTCCATTGCCATCCGGCATAAAGGGTATGAATGTGTGCCTCCCTGTTTGTTGATGTACCACATGACTGTGGTATTGTCCGTCCTTATCAACAGGTGTCCTTGCTGGAAGAATGGTCTGAATGCCTCGATTGCATGTTTCACTGCCAGCATCTCCTTTAGATTTATGTGTAGATTCAGCTGGTCTTGTGACCATAGGCCTTGGATACACTTGCCTTCCATGTGTGCCCCCCAGCCTAGGTCTGAGGCGTCCGTGGTGATGGTCTACCTTGGATGTGGTTTGTGGAAAGGCAATCCTCTGTTTATCTGACAGGCCTGAGCCCACCACAGGAATTCTTTTTTCAGACATGGAATGATTGGTATCTTTGCTTCTAGACTGTGTCTGTGTTGAGACCATACATTCCTTAGGTACCATTGTAACTTTCTCATATGCAGCCTGGCATGTGGGATCAATATTATGCAGGATGCCATGTAACCCAGGGCCTGCAGGACTTTCCTTGCAGTAAGCTGAGTTTGTCTTGTTAATGCCATGAAATAGACTGGTAGTTGCTTTTGTTTTTCCTCTGTGAGAAAAGCCATCTGAGTTATTGTGTCCAGTTCTGCACCCAAAAATGTTACCCTTTGGGATGGCACTAGTCTTGACTTTTGTATGTTGACTGTGTATCCCAAGGCTTGCAGCAGTTGTATGACATTGGCCAAATCCTTTATTAATTTTGTCTTGTTGTCCGCTTGTATTAGGCAGTCGTCCAGGTATGGGTAGATTTGAATTCCCTGAAGCCTGCAATGAGCAATTACTGATGCCAGGCATTTCGTGAACACTCTGGGCGCAGTAGATAAGCCAAAGGGCAATGCTGAGAATTGATAATGCTCTGATCCTGCAAGAAATCTGAGGTGTCTTCTGCAATCTGGTCGATAGGGACGTGCAGGTATGCCTCCTTGAGATCTAGAGTCACCAGCCAAGACTCCTTGCCCAACATGGGAAGAAGTTGCTGTAGGGTCAGCATTTTGAATTTTGGAACAATGAGGTATGTGTTCAGTGCGGACAAATTGAGAATAGGCCTCCATTGATTTTCTTTTCTTGGTACAAGGAATAGTCTGGAGTAAAATCCTTGGCCTTGTTCCATAGATGGTACCTTTTCTATTGCTCTCATCCTTAGTAAACTGATGATTTGTTTTAGAGCCTCTGATTTCTGGCTTGGTGGAAGGTTTGGCATTCCTCTCTTTTTTGGTAGAGTGTGGAAGTGAAACCTGTAGCCCTTGTCTATTGTTTGTAAAGTCCATTTGTCTCCTGTAATACAATGCCAATTTCTTGAGAATAAAGCTAGCTTTCCACCCAAGGGTGCTTCCAGTTGTTCCCTGGTAGTCGGAATCAGAGCCAAGTCATTGTGTCTGTCCTGTAGAAGTGGTTGCAGTCGCAGGTGTGGCGGCACTTCTTTGGTTGGCAGGTTGCCACTGACGACCCCTGTAGGCACCCCTAGATTGACCTCTGCCTCTTGGGCGTCTATTT